>NC_056741.1:109941488-109983988 GCF_019279795.1 Protopterus annectens
ATTGTTATGTCCTTGTACACATTGTGTCCCAGGGTGGAGACAATCACTGAACAACTACACACAAGTATCAAGTACACGTACACTGTTATTAACAAGGGCTGTCTACACTTGCACTGCATGTTCCTGTGCAACACATAATCTGCATACTGACATATGTGCAGTGATGTTTTTCCTTGTGATACTGTCACCCACCCTAAAAAAGTATTGCGTATATGTTGGATTGCAGGTGTGTCTGTGTTTCTATCTGCTGTACTGAGGAGTTTGCCTGTGTGCTTGTGTGCCTGTGTGCCTGTGTGCATGTGTGCATGTGCACCTGTGTGCATGCGTGCATGCGCGCCTGTGTGCATGTGTGCCTGTGTGCATGTGTGCATGTGCGCCTGTGTGCATGTGCACCTGTGTGCATGTGTGCATGTGTGCATGTGCACATGTGTGCATGTGCACATGTGTGCATGTGTGCATGTGTGCCTGTGCGCCTGTGTGCATGTGTGCTAACATCGTGGACACATTTGTAAACTGTGTTTCCTATCTTCCTCTCACAGGTTCTAATGTTGCTCTGGTGGAGTGCAGCAGGGAACCTGAAGCCACTGCTGGGGATAGTGATAATGATGATACATGTGTAATGGCACAGGGAGGTGTGACAGGGTCTGTCGTTGGTCAGCCAATCGACACTACACAACATTCAACCCCATCAATGCGCGCAGCCATCCTGCCAATACATCCATTATCACCAATGTCCTTAGCTGAGGGACAGCATACAGTGGGCATTGACCAGGGTAGTGTGGTATCATTGGCACATGCATCCCCTCACAGAAGTCATGGCCAGATTCCTGACATGGTACCACACAGGCAGATGTCCAGGGGTTCTCGTGGGAGCATCCATGGTCATACTGCCCCTGTCAGACGTGCCCACAGAGGTCTTTCAACCTCAGCTATGTTCCGGGCTGTAATGCAGGCACAGGCACATATGGAACGGTACACCAGACAGGGTCTGAGGGAGCTTAGAGCACATCGCACCGCTATGAATGACACTATGCATGATGTTGCGTCTGCCATCCGTAACATCACCAAGGTCATTGATAGACATTGGGGGGACACATTAGATCTCTTCCACAACTACATGTCCAGGAGCCAGGACAGTGCAGGATGGTTGAGGCGTCGAAGTGGACGTATGCCAGTAACATTATCAGCTGGCAGTCGTCACAGATGACAACAAACCCGCAGCTGCTCCCATAGTGCCAGTACCAGCCCCAGCAATGCTGGGTCTGTGCTGTCATTAGACCGTCCGAGAAGACCACGTGCATGTGGCTCTGGACAGTCCCAGCAGGGACATGTGTCCAGTCAACAACCCACTGCCTCTGATGACAGTACCCAGTCTGGCTTAGTACCTGATACTGTCTGTAGCACCCCTGCCAGGCACAGGTACCGTGTCCATGGCCAGAGACAGTGATCTATATGACCTGGCAGGTACAGTCTGTGGCTGTCCACAAACACCCGTATTTGGCAGTCATGTGGTGGAACTGTGTGCATGCATACACACACACATAATGCTAACACCTAGGGCTAACACATACACACACACATCGCAGCAACATTGCCCCATCTTGTACTGTTGTCCCTCACTAACACACACACACATACATGTTGACTGGATGTGTCAATGGCAGACTCTGGCAAACCAAGTACACAACCTGTGCATATGATGAAACTTCCACCTCCTGCCATCTGTAACATTGATGCAGGAACAGGATAGCATGGTGCTGATGCACAGGGTGACTACATAGCACTGTAGTAATATTATCATGTTGTTAACAGTACAGTGTAATGATATTGTTGTGGGTATATTTGAGCATGCATGATGCATTAACTATGTTTGTCATTGCAGTTTTGTATACACCAGTGTTAATTCCCAAAGTGTACTGTCTGCACATGTGCCACATGGCTGTTGTGTGTACCTGTGCCTGCATGTGTTGGGGTGTGGACAGTACATGTGTGATGTTTTCAGCACCGAGTTGCAGGTGTACATTTGTGAACATGGTTAGCATGGAACATGACATGGTTTGACAGTATGCTGTGGGTGATACGCTTTCCAAATGTCAATGTTCTGCATTCTGGTAGTATACACAGCTTACATAACCTGACATTCAGTGGACATTACATGGTGTCTCCTCAACTGATACACAGATGAAGGAACCTGGTGTCAGTGATATCCCTGCAGTACTACACTATACCAGTAGCCATTCTTACTGAGCCCCACACATCCCTGGGAACAATACTCTTTGGCATATAGCAGTCTCACGTACATGCCAACACACTACGGATATGTCCATCCACGACTGCAAATACATACAGTGGCCTACAATGCATTCTACACATGACACACCTAACCACCACAAGGGTTACATACGGACAGATACCTGTTGTCCAAGCCATGCTGTATTGCTGTAATGCAACTGTGGCATTGTCATCAGCATGTAGTTAACATAGTATTCCAACAGTACCATGTAGGTGGTAGCACCCATCATGTAGAATGGGTAATGGTGTGTACATGTGGACAAGTGTTATCTTGTCTATCCTGTGATATTCACATTTCCAAAGGTATTCTGCAGTCCCTCGTTGTATCACCTAAGCAAGAAGGTGTCTGTATGCATATCGGCGACAGTTGCCATACACCCACACTGGATGTCCATCACTTACAGACTTTGCTATGTATTAACATGTCTGACATATACTCCAGACATGAACCCTCACCCACATTAATCTATCAAAGCTTTCATGGGTGTGTGTCACATAGTTGGCCTAGGACACAGATCACTGCAGTAGCCTGCATTGTCACCAACATACATGTATGGCCTAAGGTCTGGTAAGCTGTGGCACATGCTGGCAAAGGTAACAACTGTATTCATATGGGGCAGGCTTCACACATAGGAACTATTAAAGATCACAGGTACATATCTGTATGTAGCACACACATACCTGATGTGTGCATTGAAATTACTGTTATAATAATATGTCATACAATAATAAAAGCAAAACACACAACACATTGACAAACGCACGCATGCCATTTGTAGGATTGAAACCCCTACCTAACTATGTTACGATACTTGAGAAACACGCATTAGCACAGCACACTATTCGCATTACTGGATGATTTTCCTTCTCCTGCTGTATTTATAGGGTGCTGACATCATCAGTCTTTCCAGAGAGGAATGTACATCTTTTAGTGTGTTATCCCAGTCTTCAAAAAGGCCATTCCTTTCACAGAGAATTGCATACATACACACACACACACACAGCGTTTGCAGAATTCAAACCCCTACCTAACTATGTTATGATACTTGAGAGAGACGCATTAGCGCAGCACGCTATTCACATTACTGGATGATTTCCCTTATCCTGCCATATTTGTAGGGTGCTGACATCATCAGTCTTTCCAAAGAAGAATGTACATCTTTAACTATCCCTCAGTATGGGGGATAACAATATCTGTGCATTAACAGACGCCTAGTTCAGGGTCACATATACACACTGGCACTGCCAGGTTATGTTCTGTACCATGCTTTGTGACCACAGGACTTGTAACACACAACACAAGTGGGGGGTGTATCCATATACATCACAGATACACACACCTCTGGGTCGGTACCACTGCACTAAGCATGACAGGCCATGCATCTACCATTGTGCAAAACTGCCTTTTGGTTTGGTGTGTAGTTCAGACCCCCCCCCCCATACCCAGTAACCACAATCGGCTTTCCTGGGAACAGTGTAGGATATGAAGGTCTTCACACACACCATTATAGTGGTTGACTTTAGGTACACAAATATTGACTGGGGATACTACTCAAGCCCTCAACAACATCACCCTACAGCCACTACAATTTGTGAATCCAGGTGCTATGGCACAACCAGTCACCACACCCACAAGGGGGAATACATATCGGACCGGATCATCACCAACATGGGGACTCTATGTTCCACACCAGAGGTAGAACCATCATTGTTAAGATCAGACCATAAACAACTTTCCTTGGACATCCATATCCCATCCCCACCCCCAGTCAAGGAAATCACTGTAAAGAATTTCTCAAAAGCAGACTTTGCACTTGTGAAGACTAGGGTAGAATACTTCAAAGGCCCCGTGCTGGAAGATAATACAGCCCAATCTGCAGATTCCTTTACAAATGCATTGTATGAGCACCTGCAGGTATGCATTGATCATGTTATCCCAAATAAAACCATGACTCCTCCAAAACAGGAGACCTGTCTGGTTGACCCCAGCCATATATAAGCTGTACAACAGAAGGAGGAAGCTACTACATAACAGAGCAATATCCCACAGACCCACATAGATTATAACCTCTCCTTTGCTAATCACATTGACAGAGTCATTGCAAAGACCTTTATATAGCCTTCCTTATCACATGGGTGTTTGCATGTAGATCATGGAGGTCATTGTGGCCCCCTACTAGTCACTCATCAGGCCCATGTTTGACTACAATGCCCCTTTTGGGGTGTACCTTACCCAACACCTGCGGCAACTACAGTGAACACAACATTACCTCCCCAAGAGGATCATGGGCTACATACAGATGTCCTATGCAGCTCAACTAAAGGATCTCCAGCTCTACTCAGTTGATTAACGCCTACTAAGAGGTAATCTATGCCTGACGTACACAGCCATTTCAAACCCAGAAGTAAGGGACATGCTCCACCTCATAACATCCAAGACCCTTAGAGCTACACACTCCAGGGACATAAACCTCAGCACAAAAATAAATAGGGCATGCTGCAGGGACAGATTCATTACCCAGAGGCTCCCCTCACTCTGAAATTGAATCCCAATTAAAGTTAGACATAGCCCCTCGCCAACCCTCTTCCAGCAAAATGCAGCCGCATGGATGGGAAATTTCAAATTCACCCCTGGGATCTCCACTATGTCCCAGCTTGACAGAGGCACAGCAAACTAGCCTTAAAGGGTGCCTTCTGTGACCTACTTTACAGAGGCACAGTAGGCTACTCTACTGGGGAGGTGAACGCCAAATACACTCTGCCTAGGCTTATGAATTCCCTAGGCCAGACAGGCTAATATTGACCTCTGCACCTATGTTTATGTTCAGGATGCACAATATTTGTTGCTGCTACTGTTTGCAGGTCTTTATTGCCATAGCTTTCCCAGTTTCTATGAACAATTTGTGTATCTGTGTAACATATTTGATCATGACAGGGTTCCAGTATATTAATATATGTGTCTGTTGTAATTTAACTGTGTGCACAAGGCGGATTGCTGGATTGTGGGAGGTTCCTGGCTTAACACATACAACTGCCAGATATGTATGACGGACTGCTATACTCAGACATGGCCTAAGTGTGTGAGCATGCCAAGTTCAGGCTTTCCATGATTTGTTGCCTGACATATGTCTCATTTATCCAAGTGTGTGAGCATGTCCAGTGTGACCTTTCCATATGTTGTGATCTGAAGTCCACTACATTTGTGGTTGTGTGTGAACATGGCCAATATTGACATTTATACTGTGTGTGTTGGAAATCATGTTGTGTTCTTACTGCCAGACTCCTTTGTGTCATAACTCAACAGGTATTATGCTGTGCCTGCAGGGTTTCCATGGGTTAGTTTGCAAAGACTTGGCAACATTCTCTCATACTGGCTGAACACTGCAATACTGTCATGGTGTAGTGGTTCAGTACTTTCACTATGGTGCAAAGTATCTTGGGTTTGAGTCCCATCACTGCTTTCAATGCTCATACTGAGCAGAACAGACTGGTTAAGGGCCAGTTGGGCAACTATGAGCATGTTGCATTTTGTTCAGCTATGGCCTACTTAAACCAGGCTTGTCCGACAATGCTGCGTATTCAACAACTTGGGTGGACATTGCCAAACATTACTCCACATTGACCACAGTTGTACTAGTTGGTGTGTGTGATTCTGTTCATAGGTTCATAGTAGGCTATCTGCCCTAGGGCATTTATAATCCTAGCCAGAGTGTGTTTGGCTTTCAACACACATTTTAAGTGGTGTTTGCCATGACATTTTTCAAGGTTAGTATACTGTGCCTCTGGCTAACAGTAACATAGAAGTGGTACCCAGGGTAAACCTATAATCTCCCATCCACTCATCAGGATTGCTCTTGAAAAGAGTCAATGAGGGACTCTGGATAACCTAGAGTGGGAGTTTACTCAAGAGTGGGGGGAGCCTCTGGGATATGAATCTGTCACTCCAGCATGTCCTATTTATTTCTGTCCTGAGGTTCAGGTCTCTTGAGCACATAGCTTGATGGGATTCAGATTTTCCGAGGTGCAGAATGTCCATTGATTCCAGGTTGGACATGGCTTTATACATCAGGCACAGATCGCCTCTGGGCAGGCGGTATGCCACTGAGTGGAGCTGCAGTTTCTTTAACCGGGCAGCGAATGGCATGTGTTTGAGCCCTTTGATCCTCCTGGTGAGGTACTTTTGTGGTCTTTCCAGCTGCCGCAGGTGTCTGATAAGGTACATCCCACAAGGGGCATTGTACTCAATTATGGGCCAGATGAGGGATGAGTTAAGAGGCACAATGACCTCCCCTGATGTAGCTATGAATACCTTCATGATTAGGTGGGCTATATGAAATGTTTTTCTAAACACTTTGACCACGTGGTTGTCGAATGAGAGATTGCTATCAACTTGGGTCCCCAGGTCCCTTATCACTTCTTCCATACTTAATGGGTTACCACCTATGTGGTAATTTGTGGGCACTTAGTTTTTGACAAAGGGGAGGACTATACACTGTTTTGCGGTTAGCTTGAGGACATGGCTCTGGCACCAGTTGTTTGCTTCTATGAGGCCCTTTTGTAGAATGCTTGTGTCAGCTAGAGGATCGATTATGGTGCCCAGTTTGCTGTCATCTGCAAACTTGTTCAACAACAGTCCTTCTGTGTTGGCCTGTACCTCTGAGAAATATATACCAAACAAGGGAGGTCCCAGGACTGAGCCTTGTGGGATGCCACTTGTAGCTGGTTTGGGGTCTCACATGGCTCCAGCATTTCTGATCATGTGGGTTCTGTCCTTGAGCCAGTTTGCACCCCATCTAGTGACATAGGGGTTTATACTGAAGCTGGTGATCTTATCTATGATGACCAAGTGGGGTAATGTATGGAAGGCTTTTGCGAGGTCCAGGTAGGCTGTGTGGACCACCCTCCCCTCGTCACTGGCCTTGGTGACTGTTTCAAATGACTCAACCAGGTTTAACAGGCAGGATCTGCCCTTAACAAAGCCAAACTGGGTATGATCCAGTGTCTGTAGGTCCCCACTATGTTTATTTCTGAGGTCCATGATGATCCTTTCCATAGCTTTGCAGACCAAGCTAGTCAGGCTTCTGGGGCGATAGTTTGCAGTATCCATTGAGGCACTACCTTTGTGGAGAGGGACCACTGTTGCTGTACACTGCTTTTTGGGTACATATCCTGTGTTAAGGCTGAGATTGAACAGTGTTTTTTTGTTTGTGTTCAATTCTTCTTGGCGTTCATGTTGGACACAGCCCAGGACACCGTCTGGTCCCATTGATACTGTGTGTTTTGCTTTGGAGAGGCTGGCTGTTACCTGAGCATCTCTGATGTCAGGGGGCCAGCACTCTGCTGGGATACATATTTGCTCTTTTGGTAGGGAGGGGGGGAGAAGTTTGCACTGAACCTGTCAGCTCGGATGTTGGCAATGTCTGTGGGTTTGGTGTATTGTTTGTCATTTTGGACTAATTCTGAGCATATCTGGGGATTCCCACACAGGTTCCTACCATAAGTATAGAATGCCTTGTGATTATTTTTGGTGTCCTGTACAATTTTTATCTCAAAGGTGGCCTTAGACGATTTTATGTGTAGATGTAGTTTTTCAATAATACTGATCAGAGATGCCTTCTCTTTTTGGGATTTTGATCTATCATATAGTAGCTTCCTCCTTGTATTGTATGGTTTGTTTATGGCTGGGGTCCACCAGACAAGATGCCTGCCTTTGGAGGATTGGGTCTTGGTTTTATTTGGGATTGCATGATCCATGCATTCCTGAAGGTGTTCATAGAATGCTTTTATAAAGGGTTATGAGGTCTGGGCCGTATTTTCCACAGGCACGGGGGCTGTGAAGGGTTCCACCTCAGTTTTGAGGAGTGTGACATTTGCTTTAGTGAAAATTTTTCACTGTGGATTTCTGGCCATGGGCTGAGGTCGGGATGTGAATATCCTGTGAGATTACTCTCTGGTGTGATCTTACCAGTGAGGAATACACTTCGGGTCTTGGGCATAGAGTCCCCATGTTGGTGATGATCAGGTCCAGTATGTTTTCCCCTCTTGTGGGAGTGGTAGCAAGTTGTTCCATAACATTTTGGTTTATAAATTCTGAGAACCTTTGGGCTAGGGTGTTGGAGCTAGGGTAATGCTCCCAGTCTATGTTTGGGTAGTTGAAGCCACCCAATATAATGGTGTTTGGGGAGACCTTCATATTTTCATGTGTTCTCCAGTCGGCCAAGTGTGGTTTCTGGGTTTAGGAGGGTGGTCTGTAGCAGGCTATGAACTGGAAGGCGGTTTTTACCCACTGTTAATTGCACATACATAGTCTCTGAAGCTTCATGCTGTGCCACCAACCTGGGGGTGTGGGTATCTTTGACAAATATTGATACTCACCCTCCTTTTGTAGTTTGTTCCATGTTTTGTGGCTATAAAGCATGGTATGAGGTGTAACCTGTTAATGCTAGAGTGCTCTTGGGAGCCTTGAACCAGGTTTCTGTTGCTGCACAGATATCAACATTCTCAATGCTGAGGAGAGTTTGGAGTGCATGCATCTTGCAGTTTAGACTTCTGGCATTGAGTAGCATTACTTATAGTTTCTTATCCCTTGTGATACCTATGGAGGTTGGTTTGCCTTTTGAGCCTTACCTAAAAAAGGCACTATGAGGGTGACAAGAGCCTTTGGCAATATCCAAAAGGCCACAGGTGATAGGTGAAATCCATCCCTAGCGAAGCATCTTGTCTTGTCGAGCATGTCATCCCAGACTGACAGGCATTGAATCCCCTTTCAATGACACCAATACTTAAGCCAGTTGTTGTAATTGTTCATCTTGTCTTCATATTGTGGCCTCATGTTTGGTGAGGGTAGGATGATACTCAAGGTCATCAAGTTTGCATATACTACATGGTGGTAAATGCTATTTAGCACTACCTTACATTGCTTAACACATGGCAATCATGCCTCAGGTGGTGCTGCAGGGCTGCCTATGTCAGATGCACATACTGCACTCCCTATACATGTTTGGAAACAGGTAGTGGCAAGTTAGGCATCCCTTTATTATATGTGCGAGTCAGAGAGAGATATCATTTCCAGGGTTTCTACTGGGCCAGTGTATGTGCTATGCGTTGCCTCTTTGCCAAGGCCAAGGCATACTGGGCACACCTCCTTCTGCCTACTGGGGCAGGCTCAGGTTGTTCCTCCTCTGAGTCACGTTCTGCCTGTGATGGCCTTGGCACTGGTGGGGGGCTGTTTGGACCAGGCCTATGCTGGTCCTGCTGCAGCTGTTTTCACAGAATCATATTATGCGAAAACAGCTGCAGCAGGACCAGCATAGGCCTGGGCCAAACAGCCCCCCACCAGTGCCAAGGCCATCACAGGCAGAGGGTGAGTATTGCAAGGCTCCACCAGATGTGTCCAGGCACCGGAACCATGACTTGAGCAACCCAAACACACACTCGATTACATTTCGTGTTTGTGTGTGTGCCTCATTATGGTGTTCCTGTTCAGGTGTGTGTGCTTTTCTGATGGGTGTCATCAGCCACGGCTCCAGTGCATAGCCAGCATCCCCCACTAAGTGACCATGTGGGATGTCCCCACTGGCAAATGTCTGGTACAGCTGCGTCAGATGCCAGATATGGGAATCATGGTAGCTTCCAGGGCAGCCAGCATACACATTCATTATTATGCCCTAGGCATCACCCATGACCTGGCAGTTGATGGAGGGGAAGCCCTTATGGTTAATTTAGGCCCTAACCCGCTCACCGGCTGGTGCTTTGATGCATATATGCGTGCAGTCCATTGCACCCACTACCTCAGGGTATTCTGCTATTTGCTGGAAGAGACTCATATTGCTGGCCAATACCTCATGGGAATTGGGGAAATATACATGATCACCGACATGTGCTGACATGGCATCCAGGAACTGGTGCAGTACCCTGGATGCTGATGCCTGTGATATCCCCATCATATCACCAGTTGGTCTCTGAAAGGTACCTGTTGCTAGTATTCTTAGGCCAACACATACCTTGGTTTCCACTGGGATGGGTTCCCCTCTGTTGGTTCTGTGTGTGAGGCGTGGTCTGCACAGCTCAACAAATTGCTGCAGGAGGTCTCTGTCCACTCTATAGCGCTCCACTATCTCCAGCTCATGTAACCCCTGGTAGGTGACCCTGGGCCTGTACACTCTTCTCCATCTCCTCACTGTGGGTTGTCCGGCAGCATTTGCATTGTCACCACCCTCAGCATGTTGCATATGTCGCCTTATAACAGCAATGGCAGCCCCTAGCATTTTTTGTCTGAGTGAAGCTTTTTCACTTCTAGTAGCTTACTCCAGTGTTGCAGTGTCTCTTGAGAGAAACAAACTGCACTTTTGTTTGCAGAGTTTTAAGTGCTGGGCTGGGCTAGTGTTCTGCCTGTGTAATTGTCTGATTCTGATTGTTTCCACCTGCTAGCTCTACTAGTATTCCCTGGTAGCTTCCTACTATTTGTTGTGCTTCCTTTTTTCTTTCTGTTTCCTCAGGGGGAGCGACGCGCATACAAGCGCAAACATGCTCACAGCAGCTCACACGCGCACACACATGCTTAGATGGACTACAACTTGCTTATTTGGGTTAAAATGCACGCACACCAGTGCAAACAAGCTTACAGGTCTTCCAACAGCCTTATACATGCTTACTCCAGCTTAAACGCGCGCAGTCACGTTTCCACGTGCGCACTCTGTCTTACTCGAGTTTACAGGCGCGCACACGTGTGCATACCTACTTAGCAAGAAACTTTGGTGTTATTCACAGTATACACCTTCCATTTCTTGGCTTTCCTGGCCTACCTGTTGACACACCTCTTTCCATGATGTCTAACTGACAGCTAACACATGCCACTCTGCTCCAATGAGCTTCACTACTTTCATACATACCCCCCTTGTGAAGTCACCTATCTCCTACTCTGTTCCTCCCCATATCCTACTACTACACTCCACTGACTGTGCTCATTTGCTATGTAAAAGTGCGATTCACTATCCTAACACTCAATTACATAGGATTGCCTTCTAATGCTTGGTTACATGTCTTAGACTGGGCTTCTCCCCTTAGCAACCCCTACTCGGTGGCCATGTTGTCTTCAGCCTGCTATTCCCTTACATTGTAATTTAACAATTTTCATAAATTCCATGTTTCTGGCTTTTATTGTCTTATTTTATGATTATTATAGAGCCCCCGTTTGCGTGGCGCTGTGCTACACTTAAACATCGGAAATCGGCAAAAAAAATATTTTTATTTTAATTTTGCATCTGGGAAACTTTCCATTGGCTGTATATTTGGCCATTGTCATGCTTCCTCAACCATATGCAACCTTTATTTGAAGCTGACAAGGCTTCATTGTGCTATTTGCAGAATGGTACTCAGTTGTCAACTGAGTATATTTCTGCAGCTAACACGTCTCCTACTTGGACAAGTTTGTGCTTCCTGGATCGCAAATTTACCTCATTTGCATGCCTTTCGGCTGCAAGTGAGGTAATTTGCATATCCCAGCCCTGTCCGTGTAGGAGATGTTTTAGGAGCTCTCTTACATGCCCCTACAGGCTGTTCCTGGATAGCTCGTCGGACATGATGGCTGCATGGAGTCTTACTCTACTCGTAGACTCCATGCAAGCCATCATGAATCCGGCCCTAAGTGTTCTCCTATGTATATTGCTTTTTTAGTTGTTATGGGCATTGTATATAGCTTGTTTTTTCTTGTTACTATACTGTTAAATTATTGTGTTATAAAATGAATAAAAACATTTTAGGAAAAAAAAGACAAATGCCGAAATATATGAGCAATAGAAAAACAGGCAGCACAAAAACTAAAGCTGGAGTGGAGTTCACTAACAGAAGTCATGGTGCAAACTAATTTGCATGACAAAACATTACATGGAAAGGAACAGCATAAAAGACGATATGGCCATATAAAACAGTTTGAATTATACATGGACAAACCTTTCAACCACTTAACGTAAGAATTCTGGACAAAGCCTCAAATTATGTCAGCACAAGGCCCAAAGGGATAATTTGTTTATATTGTCCCTCTACACTTAGAAAATTGATAGAATAATAGTGTTGTTGTGTTAGCATTCATTTTCTGAAAGGCACGAATTCTGAAAAGCAAATATCTGTCATTATTTACTGTCTCCAATCCTTATCCATATGTCATAAAACCGCAACTTTTATGAGTAACAGACCAAAAATATTGGCAAAAACGTGGGCAAGCTGTGAAACTCTGGAGTTGATATATATATATATATATATATATATATATATATATATATATATATATATATAGTTTACTATTAGAATGTCGAAGCGAACTCCGTCGACTGTACTGTTGTCGAACACGGAAGTTCGAAAACAGTAATATCAAAGACCAAAAGCCAACCTAGGAACGGGTTTTAACATGGGTTGAGATATGGGAGAGGTTTGTAGTTCAGCAATAACACTGAACACCTATCTCGACCCATGTTAAAAGTGTTCCTAGGTTGGATTTTGGTCTTCAGTATTACCGTTTTGAAATTTCCATGTTCGACAACAGTACAGTCAACAGAGTTCGCTTCGACATTCTAAAATTAGACAGTAGCACATTGCATTTACCATGGCCCATGACACATCTGATTTTATCAATAACATTATCAATGATTAAAGGTATTGATTTTTTTAGTCACAACTGAAAACATGGACCTTCACTCTCTCTCTCTCTCTCTCTCTCTCTCTCTCTCTCTCTCTCTCTCTATATATATATATATATATATATATATATATATATATATATATATATATATATATATATATATATATATATATACAGGATCACTACAGAATACCAAAATTCTACAATCTCGAAATTCTGAATCCCAAGGATCAGAATCTCGAGATTGCGGAATCCTGAAAGTAGTGAATGGGGCATACAGTGCGGAATGGGAACTTTGTCATTCACTCCACTGTAGTGTGATCTTGGAGATGGTATATTTAAGTTGCAGGGGGTGTGTGGGTGCAGGGGGGCTTGCTCTCCTTCTTACATGTTAAAATAGTTTGTTTTATGTTTTACTTTTTTTTTTTTTTTTTTAAGTTTCGAGATTCTGCAATCTTGAGATTTTGTCCTCGGGATTCAGTGTCTCGTGATTGTGGAATTTCAGTATTCTGTATTGATTTCACATATATATATATATATATATATATATAGTTTTTTAGAAGAGGACAGTAGGTTTAATCCATTCATCACCATTTTCTCTTTCTGTCAAACAGTAATCATGGTGTCATATGATGTGGTCACATACTTGTTGGATTATGATACTTTGATGATAAACTTAATTAAAAAAGCAGTTATATGTTATCCTCCAGTACAAATAACAAGTGCTTGAATTATTAGGTTCATTGTAAAAATCTATGGCAGTATATCACACGCAACTCCTGTTATTCTGTTTTTTGCAAAATAATTCAAAACATAAAATGTTAAGCAAATGATGAAATAAGCATGAGAACAACAGTCACTATCACAAGGTAGTTAACATATGGCAGATATTCTTCATAAATTACATAACACTACTAGGTCAAATTTATAAAATTTGGACATGTTGTGCTATGTCATTGTGCAGTGGATGGGAGTGAGCATGGCGTTTGCCATTCAAGAAATGCAGCTACATGATAAAGCCACCTGTAAAACTCTTAACCAGCCATGCTATATGCTAACAAGCACATAATGAGGTGAGATGACTGCAAATGAGGCAAAAGACATGGTTGAATTATTCATGAACTTGTAAATATAGCTCAGCCAAGTTGTGACTACTTTAGCAATGAACATCACCAAACGCTTGGGTTCAAGCAGGGTAACTACTGAAATAAGTTATCACTTGCAGCAGCTATCATAAATATGTATCTGCAAGAAACTCTTACCATAGCTGCTATAGCTCACAATGCATGATGTTGCCCACTAAGAATCAGCAGAGTCTTTAGACCAAGATTAACTTTTAATGGCATCCATAACAATGAACTTATGGACAGGTACTGTCGGAGATAGTGGACATGTGATGGCTACATCTGCATCCCTGTAAGAGTCATGGAGCACCCATCCAAGTGGATATTAAAGTATGTATGCCTTTATAAATGATAATTGCAGGGACATTTCAGCAACCTACAGGGGACATAGGGGGGTGTATCTTAGGCATCCACTTCTAGAATATTCCACCAGTCTGTCGATGTTATTCTTCAGCATAAGGGTCAAAAATGTAATTCCCACTTACCCCACAGAATAGAACAAACATCATGGAGGAGTTGTACACCCACTTCCCTGAAGTATTGGGGACCCTAGACTGCAATGACATTGAAATGAAGGTCCCACCTGGTTACCTGGGAAAGTGGTATATAATATATAAGTGGTATCACTTGACCAGCAGTCAGGTAGTCTGTAATGCCCAAGGGATTATATACAGTATCTGTACAGGCTACCTAGGCATTTTTCACAACTCATGCATATGGCACCCATGTGAGTTCTACCAATGGTTCATAAGAGGGGACTTCTCAACAGGACATCAAATGGGAGATGCTGGGTAAGCCCTCAAACTCTGGCTCATGACCCCTATGTGAAATCCTCATAATCCAGCAGAATGGAGATGCAACCATGCCCTATAAAAGCAAGAAACATCATGGAATATTTGTTTGGGCTGTTTAATTTAGGGTTCTGTGGCCTGGATACATCTTGTGAGTCCCTCCATTATGATCCTGCCACCTGTACAAACATTTTAACTATGTGTGCTATGCTACATGATATAATACTGAAGAAGCAGATGTAACATGGTGGCAATCAGCAAGGAGTACAGTTCCCATCAGCACAGGCTGTGGCAGTGGATACTACTGAAAAGTCAGAGGAGGAGGAGGCAGCAGCAAGGGTGAACCATACCAGATGTATGAGGGCACAATACACCATAGCACTAAGAGACAGCAGATTGTACACAGCTGGACAACATAAATACACAAGAAGTAAGCAGATACAGACAGTAAAAATGATGCATAAAAAAACAACAGATTTCACTTACCCATGCATAGTCTGTACAGTGTCTGCATCAGACATATGTAACCAAAACTCACATGTTAGAAGTGCAGGACCCTCTCCTCAGTGTTTGCAAGATGGGAAGGAATCTTTTTGACACAGCTATGAAACAGCTAAACAGGCAAGTAAGAAAGAATGCATACTAAAGCAGCTTAACCATGCATAGGCTGTCCCCTCTGTGCATCTGACATAGGCAGACCAAAGTCACCCAGTGTGAAATGCAGGGTACTCTCATCATCATTTACACAGATGTGAAAGAAACTGTTCTAAACTGCAGTACAATACCTAAAAACAAACAGACCCAAATAAGGCATAACTATGCAGCACACAGTGCTTACCCAGTGATAGGCTGGCCTCTCTGTGCATCCAGTGTAATTACCCACAGTTACAATGTTCACAGGGAAGAGCACAGTTGTCATCACCTGCACAGGTGAGGATGAAGGTGTAGGAGTGCATACCTTACATAGGGAAGAGCATGATTGTGACTGATGATGTTTACTAAAATGAGTGGATGCAAGAATGGGGGTGCACATTATGAAGGTAGTATGGGGGGACTTCTACAGCCTGTAGTGCGATGTCTGTGTATTGGCAGGGACACAACCTCAGCATGTTGGCCAGCTCTGTTCCATGTGCTACTGGACAAGTGCAAGACATGCATGGTAGAGGGTTCATCTACTTATGAATGTCCCTGCCCATAATAAGTGTCTCTCTCAGGAGTTGTGCTGGATACCCCATTACCCTGGCTAGGTGTGGTTGAGCTCTCTAAGCATAACTGCCATTCACTGTGAAACAGGTGTCAGAAATACCACATACATGACCACAAGGCTGGACTCTCCTGGGTGTAGACACATCCACTATAGGTATAGCCATGGATATGCTAGCACTGCATGAGCAGTGCCTCACTCATCCACTGCTAGGTCATCTTACATCAGGGGATGTGCCAAATCACCAGCCATGAGGATGGCCACTTTCCTCCTATAGATGACCCGGAATGTCACTTATCCTATCTAGTGACTCACACACATGATTTATGGAGTCCCTTATGTTACCATGTACTGCCTGGATGACTCTCACCTCATCTTCTGAGGCCCTGGAAGAACTTGTCTCCACACCTCTCTACTGTCCTGATTTTTTCAGACTGTCAGGATTTTTGACACATAGTTTTGGTCTATTACTCATAAAATGTGTGGTTTTCTTTCAAATCATTCACGGTTGAAGACACTTAATACAGGAAAGTATTTGAGTTTCAAACTTCATATCCTTCAAAAAATGCACGGTAATACAAAATCTGTTATTCTAGCAAACTTCTTAGTTTATGACAGCAATATGTAAAATCTGTCCCTATTTTTAGGCCTTCATACCACCATTATTTTTTATTTCGTCCAGATTTCTTAACCTAAGAGGTTGAGGGGTATGCATGCCTGTGTCTTCACTATGGCACTGCACATATATTGGATGGTAGCTACTGGCACACCTACTTCAGGGGATGCCAGTAGCTGTGCCACCTATGAGCAACTTTACTAACACCCCTGTGTGGACTCTCCTTCTCACAACTGCTAGGGCAAATTCAGGCATGTATGTTCTTGGAGCAGCCACAGTTCCCTAATCAACTTTGTCCACATCAGTCTAGCCACTTTCAGACGCTAGTGTGTCAAGGGAATGTAAAGGCTTTGAAACTGTGTCCAGTGATTGTGTAGGTGATATGTGTGGTTCACATTCCCCGTATCAAACTCACCCTCCACAATCCCAGACTATGCCAACTCATCTTTTCATCATCATCATCATCATCATCATCATCATCATCATCGGCTAAGTATTCCCCAACATAAGATAGAAGCAGTTCTACATTACCAGTGCCAGAAAATGCTTCACTGTGATTACAGCTAAACAAATCATATCCAGTGTAAGTATGCCCACGCACCACAACTACACATGCAAGTAATACCTTCATATCTATAAACCCATATTTTGTGCAGACGCTTGTGCCATCTTGAGGCTAGATGTACCGACACGTAATAGGTGTAATACATATTATAAGCATTACAGTGCCTAGTAAACTACAAATATGACACATTTGAAAGGAAGGTCAGCATATCTGGGACATCACCTGTTAAAAGCCTTTGTGACCTCTGTCTCAGAAACTACATCTAGCACTACACTGTGGAATGTTGAGGAGATGGTACTGCCTTTGATATGGGGTCAGAAAAACCACCATCTCCATGAGGGGTGGGACATTAGATGGCACTCCACTGCTGTGCGATGCCCTCTGATCTCTGGATGGCAGCTTGCATCCCATCATTGGCTCTGCACTTGATCATTGCATAATCACAGGCCTGTTTACCCGCGGCATTTACATCATTGGCCACCTCACTACAGACACAGTCATGGGTGGGCTTGTCTGCCACAGCTGTGTCAGTGACCCTTTTACCATGAAGATGGATGGCTTGTAGTACCGCCTCACTCTCTGCCTCTGTAGTTTCAGTCCATACTACCAACTTCATAAATTTAGGCTGCATGTTCAAACTCAGTCACCACAAATGTAAAGTCAGAGATGTTTTATGGCCTAAATGGTAAGTGGTAAGTCTTCTAATTCACTACAAAGCTAAACTCATCTTACTTACTAGATTTTTTTTTGCTGATTATTTTGCATTATTGTATGTTTTTTTTTTATCGCCATGATTGTATATTTGCTCTGTATACAGATTCACTTTACTTGTCATGTAAATTTTGTTATTGCGATTATTATTATTCTTTATTGTTTATTGTATTCTATTAATAATTTTTATGTTTATGGAGCTTTTCTCCTTAGGTCTCCACTGAAAATGGGCCACCAGCCTTGTGGACTAACTCGATTAACAAAAGACAGATAAATAAATAAATGTGACTTGTATGGTGGTTCAATCCCCAACAGCAGCAGCATGAACTATTCACTGTGTTAATGGATATTTTTAGCTGTATCAATACTGTTTAAATTATTCAAGCCTATAGCATCTTTTTATACTTCCAAATAACACCCATACACTTTATGGAATCCATATAATTTTTTTCTAGCTTCTTTAGATAAATAACTTACCAGCTAATAATAGGCAATATTAGAAATAATTTCAGAAAAAAATAACTACAATTGCTAATCCTAGATGTCCTGCAGTAGAGAAATTAATCGATGTTTGCCACTTATCATTCAGATTTTCATATTTACTTTAATGCTTTCATAACTGAGTGACCTACATGCGATTGAAGGGGTATAATGTGAAATTCTATGGTGGGAGACAGGAAAACTTGTCAACATCCATCTATTATCAAACTATACCTGACATATTGCTAGTTATTTTTTAGCAATTTTGAAAATAAGCAATATTTCCATATGTGCATAATAGTTCAAAAAACAAGTGATGTACAAAGTATGGCATCAGGCTAACTTTAGATGCTGATGAAGAAAAATGTATTTGACACTTCCATTGCAAGCCACACATCTTGAGAGATATGCAGTGTTATTTAAATTTGTACAATTAAGCATGTTTTCATACTTTTGTAAATATCTTTATAAATATGCACTCAGAGAGGGATTTTTTTCTGCCATATGAAAGCTTATGTCTGGTTAACAAACATATTCTAACAATATATGTCTAGGTTGCACAGTTTTCTAGATATGACAAATTCTGGATTTGCATGCATTATAATATGCTATTTATGGAAATACTATGAATGCACTGACTGTTACCACTGGACAGAATACTTCTTACTGATAGCATTGCTATTTATGCAGTTTTAATAGCTTTTATTGTTCACAAAATATTTATATATGTTTATCTTACCCCAGGATTCATGAAGCTCTGCGCAAGGACAGTTTTAGCTATGTGCCGAGCGTCCTCCTTACAGATGGTGCAGCATCACCATATGAATATTTATGAGGGAGCACTGCCGCACCCTTGATGTGCACAGGAAACATGTGTGAGTGGGGTCTACTTTAATTAAATGAAAGCGGAATCCTTTGAATACGAATCCGTTGACACATAAACAGTGAAACGCGATAACGTAGAACACGCAAAACCGCAAAATTTAAACATCAAAACCGCAATAGTCGGCCAACCCCACCACCCGTAACATACTACCTACGCAAACACAACAACAAAAAACACATACATACACTAACCAAAACCCTACTACTAACCCTAAATTAAAGCACCGAAACCCCACTTGTAACCCTACACTAAACTACACATACACAACTATCTATGCACTACCCTTAACCCCTCCCTAACCCTAAGGTCCGTAACTACCGCACACTTGCCCTACAGAACTATACCCACATAAAGTAAATATTCCACACACATACACTTAACAAAACCCTGCACTAAACCTTACATGCATTACCTATCTATGCACTTACCTTAACCCGCACCCTAACCCTAAGGTCCGTAACTATCGCACAATTACCTTACGGAGCTATACTGCAGACGGGCCAACTATGACAATTCAACATTTCCAATTTCGCTATTTAGAGCGCTCGACATTTCTGCGTTTTGCTGTTTATGTGTTGATGGATTCGTATTCGACGGATTCCACTTTTGTTTAATTAAAGTAGACCCATGTGAGTGCAGGGGGCATATTTAAGTGCTCTACGGAGGCTTAAACTTGCCCCCACAGTTACACAACCTACAATGCTGGCTATTAGAGCCCACCTCTATTAGTAAGCAATTAATTCAGTGTCCATGGATACTGAAATGTATGCTAAGCATACTAAAGTGTCCACTAACACTGAAATAAAATCAAAGTAGTAAACACACAAGCACGTAGTGGAATGTTGAGCCCCTGTCCCTAGAACTATCACAATTAGATTCCCCGTGTCCCTATTTTACATTTGTATTGCTTCATTATCAAAAGTGTAAGTGAAACGGAGCATGTTTGTGCGTCGCTGCCCTCTGCTTAGCGTAGCTTACACATCAAAATCATCCAAATAGAAAAAACATGCAGAATCAATGTTAATGTCAATAGTGTAGTGGTTAGAGCATCTGCCTACCGAACAAGCATTCACACTTCGAGTCCCACTATAGCACATATCATTTTCCATGTGGAATGTGTATATGAACACATTTATACATCTTTTTGCTGTATAACCTACATAATAGCATGTAAATGTGAACTGGAGTACTGCATGACATGTTTAACTAATGTCATTTAATCAAAGTGGAAGTGTCATAATGAATAAGGCACTAGTAAGCAGGTGTAAGCACAAATAAGCAGTAGTAAACATATATAAGTACTAGTAAGCAAGTCTAAGAGTGTTTGCGTTGGTGTAAGCAGTGCCCACACACATGAAGCACAGTAGAAGCTAACTGAATTTAATAAACTGTAATCAGAAGACAGCACAGCCTACCATCACGAAAACATGTACACACCCACTCACAACTGCTTAAAATTGCTTTAATCACTCTGTATCCAATGGCACTTGTTCTGCCCAGCAACAAAATAAAATGGCCTCTGCGAAGATCAAACCCAGGACTCTACACACCACACCCAATGTGATTTACCACTAAGC
This sequence comes from Protopterus annectens, assembly GCF_019279795.1. Classification (NCBI taxonomy): domain Eukaryota; kingdom Metazoa; phylum Chordata; order Ceratodontiformes; family Protopteridae; genus Protopterus; species Protopterus annectens. Next base: position 109,962,371 of record NC_056741.1, read on the forward strand.
CATGGGAAACATACATAAATCTGATGTTATCACAAACATATCATCCAGCACAGTCATTCAACAGTATAGGAAATGTATATAATTATGCAGATGTATGTGCATGTGTATGTACAGATATATAATACATATATATATATATATATATATATATATATATATATATAAATATATATATATATATATATTATATATATATATATGAATGAACATTATGACAATAAAGCATACAAAAAGAATGAGAAGGAAAACAACAGCAACTCCTGTATTATTTAGTGCTGTCATCTTATGTCATACCAAGCTGGGCAGGGGTGAGCAAATCAGGCAGGATACTACCAGTGGGAGTAACATTGTCAATCTGCTAAGTCTACTTTACAAACAATTACAAGGTAGTCCCTGGTGGAGCTACCCAAAAATTGCTAGGTTATGTGGACTTCCAACCATTACACAAGCAAGGGCAGGTATGTTCAAGGACCAAATGGTGAGAGAGCCTGATGAAATATGGCTTGGGACAACATACATGTAGGGTCCCTAATGCTGGGGAGAGGGCAATGTGTGGAGGTGTGTTATGGCTGTGATAGCAGACAGAGAATGGATGATTTGCATGTATGTCAAACTCGGGTGGGGTGGAGGAACCATGGGTATGAAATTATGGATCCAGGCGTGTTAGGGTTGGATGGCCTGGTTTGAATTGGACCACCTCGTGGAGGTCAGCGAGTTTGTTATAACTATATATGCATACACACATGCATACATCTATATGTAGAAGTACACTCCCCGTACCACATTAATTTCTTTTGCAGACATAAATAACATGAAATTGCCCCTACAAACTTCAACAGTAGATAGAATAATAGGTTGTGCATAAGAGGGAAGGGACGAATCTGCAAAAATGCAGAAGTGTGCACTTTGTCTGAAGTCATTGCTGTTTTCAAAAAAATAAAATGTGAGGACTTTCTCACTATGAAATAGTGGAATCATTCCTGTGATCTGCCTGCTACGGCAGCACCAATCACTAAACCGGTCCTATTTGTAATATAATTTTGCTGAACTCGTACATTATTAGCTTTCATGTGTAATGTGTGTGTTACCACATAGTCATAGTTATTAATTTATTGTAGTGTCTTGTTAACGGGAGCAAAGACATAATAAAGTATAGAGTCTAATCTTGAAATAAAGATATGTGTGTCCCAGGTGGGACAACAAAAAATTGTGAATAGCATCCTATTGGTCACTCATTTCACCAACGTTTGTGGACTAAAAGGTTGGGATGTCTGAGGATACGTGGAGTGAGTCAACACAACGGGATGGGTCTACAGGAGTAGGAAGTGGCCATATGTGTGGTGGTGTGTATACACTGTGTATCCAACTGGAGAATGGATGACTGCTGTCAGTAAAGTGTTGGGGTGGGTGTTTGGGGAACTAGGATCCATGGGTATATGGGTATATATATGCAAATGAAGCAGCACAGCAATAGTGTAGTGGTTAGAGCATTCACCTAACAAACAGACATTCCCAGTTAGAATCCCACTGCAGCACATACCATTTTCCATTGATAATCTGTATATGAACATATTTTGACATCCATCTGCTGTATAACCTGCATAATAAGAATTAGAAGTGAACAGGAGTGAAGTGTCAGTGTCATAATGAATAAGGCACTAGTAAGCAGGTATAAGAATAAATAAGCAGTAGTAAGCATATATAACCACCAGTAAGCATGTTTAAGTGTATTTTCATGGGGGTATGCATTGCCTACACAGATTAACTAACATAGAAGCTAACTGACTGTAAGAAACTGTAACTGGAGTTTAGTATTGCTTAGCTCTGCGCAAACCCATGCACACCCACTCACAACTGCTTTAAAGTGCCTTAATCACTCAGTACCCAACGGTTCGTGTTCTGCCCAGCAACAAGAAAAAAAACAGTCTCTGCAAGGCTAGAACTCAGGACCCTGTACATCACAGTCACAGTAGGTAACCACTATGCCATGATAGCAATACATATAATGGAGGTATTAGTAAACTAATCTTTACCACTGGGAAATCAAATCAAACATGTGAACTGAATCTATGTACCATGTAATGTTTTATTACCCACCACAGACTATAAATATGTGAATTGGAGTACTGCAGTAAACATAGAGTTGAGGTGTCACTGTAATAAAGTTTTGAAGTTCCCAGGACCCTGTACAGTGTATGCACACATGAATCACGGATACCAGACAAATATATAACATCTAATGAATAAGACATCATTGACAGAAGGCAAATATAATGCTAGATAACCAATAAGCAATGCTAACCCCAGCACAGCCCAACTAAGTAATTGTAAGCAATGTGTAGGGAAGCCAATACAATATGCCACAGGTACACCTCTTTAAGCTGTGCCATCCTGAAGTAATCAGGTGTGCCCATAGCTTAGCCTTTTCAAAACCGGTCGATTAAGGAAAAGTGCGGGAATCCGGCCCTACTTAAACCGAAGTGGTGGGATTACAGCTCATAACTGGTTGTAGCATCCCCCTGCAGGCAGAATGGCTGGAGTGGGACAAGGCAATCACTTTAGAGCACAGCGCTGGGGCATCCTGGAGTCCAAAATCATGGTATGGCTCCTGGTAAAGTACCATGACAGGAGACTACTGCAGGGCCAGTACCAGGGTTCGCAGTACAAAATGGAGGCCTAGGACAGTCTCGCCCGTGACCTCAGTAGTGCCACAGGTATCCCCTGGACTGGTGAGCAGGTCAGGCACCACCATGCAGACCTGAAGTGGTGGAGGGGGGATGTCGTGGAACAGTGGATCCAGGAAGCAAGGCAGATGCAGAATGCCCCTGAACTGAGTAAGTACTCCTTCCTCTACGTAGTTAATAATTGCCTAACTTGTGTATACTATGGATAGGTAAGGCTAAATATCACTGTAATTTTCTGACAGCTGCAGAGGAGTGTGCTGCGAACCAGCAAGCCTATGATGCTAGGCTGTAAAAGATGTGTCGCGAGGCAGGTTAGTAAATAGCCTACATGTACTGTCATAACAAATAAATGTAAGAGCCTCACAAAGTGTTGTACCAGTGTACAGAATTGTGTAATATGCTGTGAATAAAGGTGTAACCCCTCATTGCTTCTGTTTACTTTGCAGTCATATGTTGTTGCACTGTTGCAGTTATTAAATAGTACTGTTGTAGTAAGCAGTGCTACCCACACTGTGGTATGCAGATAAAATGTGTATGAAGTGCTGTATAACAATGTTGGAAGTGCAAACAGATCAATCATATTAGACAAAATACATTGCAATGCCTCACAATTGCCTGATAGCATAGTGTACAGTGATCTTAACTGTAATGCTTTTGCCACACACAGCAGAGCTTTGGATCCCAGGAGCGCTAGTAAGTTGTATGCATAATCATTCCACACAACTGCACACAGTTTGTCAGAATGTTCAGAGAGAAAGCTGTATGCATATTTACACTTAACAACTGTACAGATTTTGCTAGAATTCTCAAATAGAGAGTGGTATGCATATTCATACCCCTCAACTGTTCCAATCTGCCCAGTATGTCCTGATAAATGGCCCACATCACCTGCCTTTTGCCCTGTTCCCCTGATAAATTAGTGTGATGATCCAAGAAATGTAGGCAGCTGTTAATGACATATAACTGATAGTCAGACTTGTACATAGTCAGAGAATGTACATCCAAACATACCTGTCATCCCAGCATCTCACCCAAAGTGTATGAGAGCAGTCTCAAAACATGTTGCATTAACACCTGCATCTTGTCAAGCCTGTAAGTAAGATACAGGTCCTGTACATACTAATCTACAAACATACCATTGTACAATATAACACCATTGGTTGGTGTAATAATACATGTAAGGGACAGACCACTGCAGTGGCTATGAATGTTCTGAAAACTACAAGGATTTATTAGTTAATTGAACTCTCTCTCTCTCTCACCCCTACCATATGTGCAAAAATAACTGATTTACACAACTCATTTGGTATGTCTACACTCCTAACCTTTGTTGGGACATATGTCCTATTTGTTTATAAATATTCACATCGGTTTCTATGCATGTGCCATGTTAAAATACTCCCATATTGGTGGCCTGTTGCCATCAAAGAAACCTGCATGTTGAAATATATGAAGAGGATCACCAAAGGAACACTGCAGCACTAAATCTAGAAAATGTATTGAAAAAAGTTAAGCGCTTTCGTCAAAATCACAAGACTTCATCAGAACAAGAACAAACAGAAAATGCCATATTTAAATACTCTAACCCTTACAGCCACTGGTTGACAAAGCAAACATAATTTCCTGTAAAATAATTAAGCAGTTTAAAAAGACAGTAACACATAATCACAGTACCTGCCCACTACAACACACCAATTGCCACCTACCAACCACATAGACATGAATGTATTGTGTATTGAAGTATGATTTAAACCACAGATCTTGAATAGAATAACATAAAAAGCTGATTTTAGTTTTAATACAGAACTAATGGATACCTTGTCATTGAGCCCAGGTGGTTGACATGCATTTAATTTAATCTGCCACTTGAGCTCTAAATATTCAAGGAAGTCATCATCGGGCCCCCCTCGTGGACCCAGGTCTACTTGTTCAAGTACAAAAAATTTAAAATAATGTGTCAGATGTACCTTTATATGCTTAAATAAAGCATAGGTTTCTTTTTTTTTTTTTAGTATATCATAGTTGTGTTGATATATTCTTTGTCTGAGGGCTCTGATTGTCTTCCCCACATAGTACCCCTCACATACCATACAGGTTGCAATATATACCACTCCCTTGGTGTAACAGTAACACTTCTTAATAGTAGTAATTTTACCATAGTTCGTGACTCTATTGGAATCAGTGTGCAATATATAAGGGCATTGTCCACACCTCCCACATTTAAAAGTTCCACCAAGGCCTGCCTTTAACTTTTTCCTCTCCACCAGGCCTTTCAAGGAGGTGCCCTTTTTGTAAACCACAAGCGGTTTCCCCCCCACCTTTTGTTGATCTTCTAATTCAAACAAAAAATGGTCCAAAAATCATAAATGATGCTTCTAATTTAAAAAAAAAAATCCCTGGTGAAGGGCAGGACACATGCCCTAGTAAAACTGTCCGTTTTTACCAAACCAGAGGTTCTATTCAAACCTTCAGGCTTCTCCAAGAGTGTAGAATAAATACCCCCAGCTCTTTTTGATTTGACTTTTTTAGCTATGTCATTGACAAAGTTAAAGGGGTAACCTCTTTTCTGCAGCATACCCATTAGGACATCACATTCTTTAATAAAATCATCCTGGTCAGACATCATTCTGGCCAATCTCACATATTGACCTTTGACAAGAGATTTTTTCTGATGCAGAGGGTGGCAACTCTCAAAATGCAACAAAGAGTTACAATAGGTAGGTTTTCTATAAAGGTGCGAAGTAAACCTACCCTTAAAGTGATTTTTCTTAATAGTAACATCCAGATAATTCAAGGTGTCAAGTTCCTTGGTCAAGGTAAATTTCAAAAAGTTGGTGGTGGTGTTGATGTAAACAAAGAACCTATTCAGTTCATCTTCACTCCTATGCCAAAATAAGACCATATCATCCAGGTGCCATCCATATAGTACCCACATGTCCTTGAATTCAGAGTTCATTACGTAGAGGTCTTCCCACTGTGCTAATACAATGTTAGCAAATGACGGTGCACAACATGCGCCCATTGCCACCCCCTGCACCTTCTTGAATAAATGCCCCTCAAAAGTGATAAAATTGTTATCCAGAACCATTTCCATACAGGACCTGATAGTAAGGATAGTGTCATGGTTCAATGTACTGTTTAAGCATAAATAGTCATAGAACCATTCTAGTCCAACATCGTGGGGCATTACTGAGAAGAGGTCACAGATATCAATGGTGACCAAGATCAAGTCCTCGTGGTACATACTGTTCTTGACTTTAGACAGAAAGTCCCAGGAGTTCTTGATCACCAGGTCTCTGTTATTGAGGGTGTGCTTAACAGTGTTGTCGATATTTTAGCCAAACTGAAGGTTTTAGAAGCTTTTGCATCGACAATTGGTCATAAGGGGGGGTCAGAGATATTCTTATGTATTTTAGGGATTCCAAAAATGGTAGGAATCCTAGGATGCTTAGTATCCAAGAATCTAGAAGTTTCTACAGTAATTTGCTCGTTGAGTAAAAGTTGTTCAGTGTCTAAATCTATACGCCTGTAGGATATATTGAACTCGTTTTTGGAAACCTCTGTGTATGTGTCACTATACAATAAGTCAGTCATTTTACTATTGTAATGACACACATCCATGATAACAATACCTCCCCCCTTATCCGGTTTCATAATCCTGATTTCATCATTCTCCAAAATATTACGGAGCAGTGTAGTTTCTTTCCTAGTTAAATTATTGGTCCCATTATTGTCAAGAAGGTTTTTGTTATTGTTTTTGGCAACCACTTTTCTGAATTCATTTTCACAAAGGGTCTCATACATTTGTACTGTTGGGTGCATAGGGGGAAGAAAGTACTTGGTCTATTTAATCAGCCTAGATTTCCCTGCAACATGCATTGTCCAGCCCCCTCTTGTGAAAAAAAGAGTTCCAAATTCAACTTCCTAGTGAATAATTTAAACTCCAAAATAGTATTGACAATGTCACTACCAGTTGTTGGTATAAAGGTGAGCCCTTTTCAGAACAGTTCTGCCCAATCAGTACTCAAAGTTGTCCTACTATAATTGTAAATGCTGAAATCATGCTCAAGATTCTTCACAATGGTACATTCATACATCACATCCCTTTCATTGGTATCATTCATCACCTCCAATACTGTTTTTGTTGTCTCCCCCATTCCAGCAGAAAGGCTGGAGTGGGACAAGGCACTCACTTTAGAGCACAGTGCTGGGGCATCCTGGAGGTCCAAAATCATGGTATGGCTCCTGGTAAAGCACCATGACAGGAGACTACTGCAGGGCCAGTACCAGGGTTTGCAGTACAAAACGGAGGCCTGGGACAGTCTTGCCAGTGACCTCAATAGTGCTACAGGTATCCCCTGGACTTGTGAGCAGGTCAGGCACCACCATGCAGACCTGAAGTGGTGGGGGGGGGTGTCGTGAAACAGTGGATACAGGAAGCAAGGCAGATGCAGAATGCCCCAGAACTGAGTAAGTACTCCTTCCACTATGTAGTTAATAATTGCCTAACTTGTGTATACTATGGATAGGTAAGGATAAATATCACTGCACTTTTCTGACAGCTGCAGATGAGTGTGCTGCGAACCAGCAAGCCTATGATGCTAGGCTGCAAAAGATGTGTCATGAGGCAGATTAGTAAATAGCCTGCATGTACTGTCATAACAAATAAATATAAGAGCCTCAGAAAGTGTTGTACCAGTATACAGAATTGTGTAATATGCTGTGAATAAAGATGTAACCCCTCATTGCTTCTGTTTACTCTGCAGTCATATGTTGTTGCACTGTTGCAGTTATTAAATAGTACTGTTGTAGTAAGCAGTGTTACCCACACACTGGTATGCAGATAAAATGTGTATGAAGTGCTGTATAACAATGTTGGAAGTGCAAACAGGTCAGTCATATTAGACAAAATACATTGCAAAGCCCCACAATTGCCTGATAGCATAGTGTACAGTGATCTTAACTGTAAAACTTTTGTCACACACAGCAGGGCTTTGGATCCCAGGAGCGCTAGTAAGTTGTATGCATAATCATTCCACACAACTGCACACAGTTTGTTAGAATGTTCAGAGAGAAAGCTGTATGCATATTTACACTTAACAACTGTACAGATTTTGCTAGAATGCTCAAATAGAGAGTGGTATGAATATTCATACCCCTCAACTGTTCCAATCTGCCCAGTATGTCCTGATAAATGGCCCACATCACCTGCCTTTTGCCCTGTTCCCCTGATAAATTAGTGTGATGATCCAAGAAATGTAGGCAGCTGTTAATGACATATACCTGATAGTCAGACTTGTACATAGTCAGAGAATGTATCTGCAAACATACCTGTCATCCCAGCATCTCCCCCAAAGTGTATGAGAGCAGTCTCAAAACATGTTGCATTAACACCTGCATCTTGTCAAGCCTGTACGTAAGATACAGGTCCTGTACATACTAATCTACAAACATACCATTGTACAATATAACACCATTGGGTGGTGTAATAATACATGTAAGGGACAGACCACTACAGTGCCTATGAATGTTGTGAAAACTACAAGGATTTATTAGTTAATTGAACTCTCTCTCTCTCTCACCCCTACCATATGTGCCAAAATAATTTATTTACACAACCCATTTGGTATGTCTACACTCCTAACCTTTGTTGGGACATATGTCCTGTTTGTTTATAAATATTCGCATCGGTTTCTATGCATGTGCTATGTTAAAATACTCCCATATTGGTGGCCTGTTGCCATCAAAGAAACCTGCATGTTGTTGTAATGTCCACTGTTTACCCATATATGCATGTGTTCTGCCTGCTCTGCAACTATTTTATATCTGGTGCTCTGGTAATAGGAATACCTATGCATGCTGTTATAACTAATCGTGAATGCTGTTGACTATTACTAACCCATATCTACCTTAAACATGCTACAATATAGCTCGTATGGGAAGGTCAGTCCCAGCCGACCCACCTGTCCCACCTCAGCTGGCCATGGCATCGGGCACCAGCACATCTGGGGCCCAGCCTGGGACCTCCTCATCCTTTGGCCCTGCACCACCTTTGGGTGGAACCACCACAGAGGATGGGGCTCACCCCTGGGAGCGGGAGTGGAGAGGAACCTGTGGTATGGTCCGGGCCGTGATGTGTAGGGAGCTCAACAAGGAGATTCAAGATCACCTATGCCAGCTTGAGGGTCAAGTGGTGCAACTAGAGGGTGAGCCTGTCCCTCCTACACAGGCCCCAGCACAGCCACCTTCTGGGCTGTGAAGGTGCAGTGGTGACTGCCCATGGTTGGGGACCTCAGTCCCACTGTATCCATTTGTGGACTAATGGGCTTGCAACTTCCAAACTTCCCTTCCCGTCCAAGGTATTTCCCCCCACATGTGTCATATACAGCCCCTGTATGCATCTTGTTTGTCTTGTCTGTCATCCTACCCAACCTATCCTCCCTGATCATACCTACTCTCCTTTTCCAATATCCCACTCTCACCTAAAAATAAAAGAAAAAAAGGGCAATCTGTTCCCGCAAAAAAAGCATGCCCCATACATAGCTGTCCATTTCCCACACGTGTCCACTGGGCACATGTAAATGTTTCTAATTGGCATCACAACATACTATTGTTGTCCTGTCCCCTCTCTCAGGGTTGTGAGTGTCCAAATGTACCGCCAAAGTTATTGCATATGCACAGCCGTTGCTGTAGAAAAAATGGACAGCTACGGACCTTCCCTACATCCTTCCTGCACATCCCTAGCTACGTTGCCTACTGTCTTTCCCTCTCTGTGCCCCTTTTTCACCACTTTCCTATCACCCCTTTTTTCTTTTCTTTTAAAGAAATTAGCATGGGGGTAAGCGGGAGTAAGCACTTTTAAGCAGCAGTGAGTGGGTTTCAGCCTGTTTGCACAGGGGTAAGCACTGCCTACACAGGTTAAGCAATCAAGAAGGTAAATGAGTGGAAGGAACTGTAACCAAAAGTAACCGCTGCTTACCGTCGCGCAAACCTGCGCACACCTGCTCACAACTGCTTAAAAGTGCCTTAATCACTCCGTATCCAATGGCCCTTGATCTGCCCAGAAACAAAATAAATGGCCTCTGCAAGGCTCAAAAACAGGATATTGCACACCACAGCCAATGTGATTTAACACTAAGCCATGGCAGATATACAGACATCTGATGTTATCACAAACATATCATCCAGCACAGTCATTCAACAGTATAGGAAATGATTTTAATTATGTAGATGTACGTGTGTGTATTTATGTCCATATATATATATATATATATATATATATATATATATATATATATATATATATATATATATATATATATATATATATATATATATATATATATATACACACATGCATAGATATAGATATATATATATACACACATGCATAGATACAGATATATATAGATATAGCAAGAACAAACCACGTGACAACAAAGCATTAAAAAAGAATGAGAAGGAAAATACCAGCAACTCCTGTATTATGTAGTGGTGTTGTCCTATGTAATTTCAAGGCTCCCTCAGACAGACATGTGTCATTAATACACACAAACATTTGTACATTGCCCATATACATTACTTTGAGCATTTATTTACATTAACAAAACAGTTCCTGTCCAATCATAATGTGAGAACAGTACTCTTGCAAGGTGCTGTGTGGAACATCATCATCATTAAAAAGTTAAATGGGGTAACTATAGAGGGACCAGTAGTGTTGTGTGTACACTGGGGTCATCTGCATCACATGTACCTGGAGCCTTTAGGGGTCAGGTGCATACCAGGATCATGTGCCTGAGAGAGGGGTGAGGACAACAGTAGTATGTTGTGATGCAAATTAAAAAGGTTACATGTGTCCAGTGGACACATGTGTGAAATGGACAGCTATATATGGGGCAAATGTTTTTCTGGGAACAGATTGACCTTTTGTTTCTGTTTTTGTAAGGTGAGAGTAGGATGTTGGGGAAGGAGAGTAGGTATGCTCATGGAGGATAGGTTGGGTAGGATGACAGAAAAGACAGACAAGACAGCATACAGGGGCAGTATATGACAAACCTTGGACAGGGAGGGGTGTTTGGCAGTCACAAGCCCATGAGACCCCAAATGGAAACAGTGCAATGGAGGTCCCCACCCATGGGCAGCCACCACTGCACTTTTACAGCTCAAAAGGTGGCTGTGCTGGGGGCTATCTAGGAGGGGCAGGCTCACCCTCTAATTGTTCCACTCTGCCCTTGAGCTGGCATAGCTGGCCTTGAAACCCCTTATTGAGCTCCCTACACACCACTGCACGGACCATACGATGGCTGACAAGTTTCTGTCTGGACCTGCTCCCAGGGGGGGCAAGCCCCATCCTCAGTGGAGGTTCCACCCAAAGGTATTGCAGAGCCAACAAAGGTGGAGGCCCAAGACTATGCCCCAGATGTGTTGGTGCCCGGTGCCATGGCCAGCTGAAGTGGGACAGGTGGTTCCGCCGGGACTTGCAATCCCATACAGCCTATGGTGTTGACGTTTTAACACAGATAAGGCTTAGTAATAGTCAACAGCATTCAGGATTACTTACAACAGCATGCATAGATATTACCATTAACCCAAGACAACAGATGTCATACATTTGCAGAGGGAGCACAACACATGCATATATACTGCATGACATCTGTCCAAAGCGTAGATGACTTGTGACTGCAGTTATGAACAGTGGCCCATTATTGGCATGTCACTGTGATAACCTCAGACAGTGGCTGTCATACCACTGTTTCATGTGATGTATGTCCAATCAGGGCTGCAATGTCACTGACTGTAATCAATGTCACTGTGCACTGACTGCAATCCTCACACTATGCTTCTGCAGTTCACAGATGTGTGTTCTGTGAATAACACAAGAAACAAATGGTTCCACACAATGACCAGTCCACAGATAACCCTACAGATGGGGGTTTCCTTACAAACAGAGCACTGTGTTGTCAGTTATTAAAACATGCAGACTAGCCATTACCACACACAACCTGTTATACTGGCAGTAGTCTGAATGAAGCATAGCTACACTTACATGCTGTAGTCATGTCTGGCACATCACCCTCCTGTCTTTAGGCTATTTTCCACAGTGTATGTTGTTTGAGGAATATCCATATTTCATCTGTGATGCTGTTTACCAAACACCAGATCCAGGTTCCACTCACAGCGATTGTCATGGGCAAACACCAACATGATGTTCCTAGATATTGTACTGTGTTTCCATGCAATTGGCTATGGGAATGTCCCCACAGCTGTTCCACATTTAATCAGCTAGAGGAGGACTGCAATAGGTGCAGAGGCCATCACCTGATCATGACCATCACTGACAAAACACAAGCTGCTGCTGAGCAGGTGTACATCTCCACATCCACAAGAGAGTGTGTGGGAGGGACAGACAGGGGCAAAGTACATCAGAGAAGGGCTGGGAGACTAAAACCTAAGCATCTTCTGTCACACACCTACCAGTACAGGGGTTCAAACCCCTGACTGACTAGCCATTACTATTACAAGTGCATGCAGTTACTCCATGTGCCACATAGCTGACATTTTGGTGTGTTGTAAGAACATAAATGTGTGCTGATGAGCGACATCTGCAACAGAGATATAGTAGATATACATTAGGTGTAGCACACATGGCTGTCCACATGAACAGATGTCATTGTCAACACAGCCACACTCTGTAAGGGACTCAGACACATTGGCATACTTTAGCAGGCTCACAAATATACTTCCTAACTACTTAGTTTGCCACACTACAGTAATGCACAAGTATTACATGCACCACAGGGGTTATCCTGAGGTTCTATGGGCTAGGGCATGTGAATGTGCCTGACATCAGTCAGTATGCCAATCAGAGTTATACTGGGTATGACTGTGGTTGGGAACATCATACCCCACATGCAGACAAAAGGTGGCAGTACTGACATGCATGTGTATATTGCTTCATGGGTGTGTAGTGGTTGTCTGTGCAAGATAGCTGTACAAGGCTGGGTGAGGGGTACTCCTTGGCATCAGACCACCTGACAATGGTCTGCAGTATGGTTCAGGGGTGTAGTGTCTGCAATGTCCCACACAGATGGGTACTGTATTAACCATCCTGTCATCCTGGTTACTATTGTGTTCTGCCATTGCTTTGTAATGCATGCCATGTCTGTGTTTGATAGTCCTTGACATGGACTTTGCCTGGGATGTGCACGTCCCACATTAATGTACAGTGACATGTTTAGGTGTACCTGGTTTGCCTGGCACATGTTATGTACGCAGACTATTATCATCAGATGTGCCAATCCTGGCCTAGTGTGACAGGACCTGCAAACAGACAGCAGGTTGATCCTGCACCAGCATTGATAGTGTGATACAGGTATTCCATGGTGTCAGTGGCATCTGTACATTTAGGACATGTGTGTAAGGCATTGTATGTCCTTTGTGGATCACATTTGATGGCACCACATATGTTGCAGGCATCCAGTGGGGAACATAGTGAAGGTGCATTGTCCGCAATTATGTGCCTATTGTACTGGTGGACAGGGTGCCATGCCCTCTGCAGCCCACTGCAATCACACCATGCTTACTATCTGTCAACAATGTGCAGGGTACTAGCAACATAGTGGTATTTTTCTGGGCAAGTGTGTTTGTGTATGACACATGGGTTCAGACCATATTCTGTGTAATAGTAGGGTTGCTTACTTTGTTCACCAGGCCTTTTGCCAGATGTAGGGGTATGGCTTGCCAACCCAGTCTCTTGGCTGATTGAAATCTGTAATCCTCGTGAGGTGGACATTGTGACATATAATATGGCCACCATATAGGAAAACTACAAAACCCGCTCCTCAACATGTCCAGTGGTTAGACACTCACAGCTACCTCCACACAGGATATGACTGACAAACACACACACATACACACACACACACACACACACACACACACACACACACACACACACACACACACACACACACACACACACACACACACCTTCCATGTCTCAAAATAGAACTCCTATCTAACTAGTTTATCACACTACAGCATTACGCAGTTGTAGCACATGCTACAGAGATTACTGGACTACCCCATCCCCAAAGGTGTATTTCCCAAGGAATGACATCAGCAGGTTTACCAAAGTAGGGCATTTCAAATTCCCTGCAAGTGAGTAGCCTAAAATGCATTGCTCACAAAACAAACAGTGAGATGCACACAAAATATCCACAACTGACATGTGTGGGTATAGAACCCAAGACCAAGCTCTATATCGGACTACTGCATGGAGATGTTATAGGATGCACCAGGGGGATTACTAGGGAACTCATTCCCCAAGGAATGACTTTAGCAGGATTATCAAAGTAGGCCACTGTAAATGTCCTGCAGGTGAGTAGGCTAGAATGCATTGCTCCCTACACAGATATTGAAACACACATAACTGCCATGGCTGTGGATGGAACCCTATCACAGTTCTAAATCACACTCCAGCAGTACGCAGTTACCTGATGCGCTACAGAGATTACTGGGTTACAGCATTCCCAGAGGTGTATTTCTAGGTGGGTGACATCAGCAGGATTGCCAAAGTAGGGCCAATGAATCGTAGTGAGTGTGACTAGCCAAACATACAGCACTCTTTACACAGGCATAGGAACAGACACCAAAGAATCCACAAATCCCATGTGTGAGACTAGAACCCATACCAGAGTTCTATACCACACTACAGCATTACACTTTTATAGCATGCATCACAGATATTGCTGGAGTACTATTCTCCCCAAAGGTGTACTCCCCAGTGTTTGACATCAGCAAGATTGCCAATGTAGGGCATTTGAATTGTATTAAGTGTGACTAACCTAATTTCTACAATTAGTCTGTATGCATTAATCGCTGTCCTGGCAGGACAAAAATACCCCACCTTTGCAGGTCATGAACCCAGGGCACTGTACATTATAGTCATAGAAACTAGCCACTAAGCCATCACAACAGTACATGAGACTGAGGTTTCACCACACTAATACTAGTATAGGCTAATCAAAGTGAACATGTGAAAGGAATGTATATACAGTTGTTCATAAATGACCTCCCAAAAGCCAGCTTCATGCTACACAAGACAGAAGTGACAATGTGTGTGACAACCATGGAGACAGGAGCTGACAGTTCTACAGATGAATCCTGCACTAAGGTACTGTAGGAGCACATCCACTTGTGCATGATTCCTGACATACCACATGTAACCACAATGCTCACCTCCCAAATAAGCAAGCCAGGCTGGTGGTCTTCTGACATTAACAGAGTATACAACAGAAGGTACACTGTTGAAGCAAAAAGGATACTCCAAGGATGCAACCAACTCCCTTACCAGCCACAGTAAGATGTTGAGATCCCCCATGGAATCCTCTAAAGATAGTTATGTAACTAAAATCACCACAGATTCCACAGACAACCATACACCATTCAATAGTTATGTCCTGAATCTAACAGACAATGCTGAGACGTGCTCTGAGCTATGACAGAATGGCATTACATATACTGCCCCCTCTGAATGTGCCAATATCCTTGTGGATTGGTTTAGTGCCACAGTCACCCCCCTCTCACCCCCAAAAGGGCCAATGGTAACATGAGCAGAGTTCCATTGGTCAGTAATCATGGCCACATAGACAGAAATCACACTATCCACAGCTAAGAATGCATCATCCATGGGACCAGACTGTCATGTGTAATCATACCCTCGCATCAGGCCTGGTGCCCACTGAGTGGCGCACAGCTGCAGTTATCCCACTCCACAAGGGGAGATCCACCTTGGATCCCTGGAACTACTGTCACATCAGTGTGACGAGCCTGATCTGCATGGCCATAGAATGCATTACCAGGGATGTTTGGAACACAGACATTGGCATCCCTCAAACACTGGACCCCACACAGATTGGGCTCATGGAGGGCCAGTCTTGCCTCTTGAAATGGATCGTCTGCTTTAACTCAGTCTGCATAGCTGTTGAAGAGGGTAAGACAGTCCACAACACCTATGTGGATCTTGCCAAGCCCTTCAATACCATACACCAGTCTGGAAACATAGATTAGCACACTAATCTGGCCATACATCCCTATGCCACTCGCTAGTTTGCCAGATGGCTTACTGACAGAACCCAAACTGTAGGTGTAACTGTCTCCAAATCCATCCCCAGACAAGTGACAGGTGGAGTACCTCAGGGTTCAGTCCTGGAACCACTGTTGCTTGAATTCTACATCTCTATAGTACAGGTCAACAGTACGGGACTCTGGCTAATAAACGTAACAGATGACTGCAAAATGGGAGTCATTATGAGCCTGATTGTACTGCATGATATGGTACCGATACCAGCCTGACATCATACAGGTGGGATGGGATACTGTTAACATCTTATGGCCTTGTTGTGTAAGGTCCTGGTTATGGGATCTGCAACAGTTGGTAGTGTATTGCAGGTCAGATATGTTTTGCTGTGGGGGGGAATACCTATTCATGCATGACATATGTTCTTTGTGCCTGCCAACCTCATTCATAGTACATGTGGACATATATATTTCTGCTATATTCCCACCTTATCTAATGATGTATGCCCATATATACCTATATAGATATAAATATCTGCTTACACATATGTGTATATATATATATATATATATATATATATATATATATATATATATATATATATATATCTATATATATATATATATATATATATATATATATATATATATATATATATATATATATATATAGCTATAGCTCTCTCTCTCTCTCTCTCTATATATATATATATATATATATATATGTGTGTGTGTGTGTGTGTGTGTGTGTGTGTGTGTGTGTGTGTATATACATGCATTTGTAGTTGTGTAGACATTAATATATTTTCACACACACATACATCTGCATGTTACAATACATATTCTGTACTGTTGAATGATTGGGCCGGATGATATGTTTGTGAATGCAGTAAGGTTATGCATATCAGAGGTGACTTACAGGTAAATTACTTGGCTATGGTGTGCATGGTCCTGGATTCAAGCCTAGCAGAGGTTGCTTATTTTGCTGCTAAGCAGAACAAGGGCTGATGGATACAGAGTGATTAAGGCACTGTAAAGCAGTTGTAAGCATGTTGTCAGGCATGGTATGTCCATTGTGAGTGACATGTGAAGGCACCATAGGTGGTGCAGGTGTCCATTGGGGAACATGATGGAGGTGCAGTGTGTGGATGTACGTGCATATTGGACAGATGGCCAGGGTGACATGCTCTCTGTAGCCCACTGCTATCACTGCATAGTTACGATCAGTGGCCAATATGCAGTGTACTACACACATATTGGCTGTTGCCTAGGCATGTGTGTGCGTATGACACATGGGTTGAGTGTGTGCTCTGGGTAATAGTGGGGTTGCTATCTGTGATTGGCTGGCCTTTATGTCACATATATGATTATGGCTTTGCACCCCAGCCTCACAGCTAATGTACATCTGTTATCCCTGCATGGTTGGCATTGTGATATAGAGTACGACTAACATAAAATATATTCAAAACTGCCTCCACTTAAAACCACCACCACAGAGGATACAAGTCACACACACACACGCACCTGTCATATCTCGTATTTGAACCCCTACCTAACTAGTTTATTACACTACAGCAGTACACAGTTATAGTACACACCACAGACATTACTGAAGTACCTCTTCCCCAAAGGTGTATGTCACAATGAATGACATCAGCAGGATTACCTAGGAAGGGCATTTCAAGTGTACTGCAAGTTTTACATGTCTTTTAACCATGTGTACCCACTGCTTACTGTCGTAAAAACACATTTACACCCGCCTTATTCAGTCCTAAATGACATTATTAACAACCCTTGCAGGTCTGGAACCATGCACACCATAGTTACTGGACTTACCACTAAGCCATCTAAGTTGTATACATGTTTTACGGTTTTTAGAATACACATTTTACTACAGGTATTCCACAGTACTGAAAACAAATGGAACAGTCACTTTGTGTACATATGTACAGTACCCTTGAATGTACTGTACTCTGTGAAACAACATAGACAAGTCTACATATGTACAACAGTTATAAATAAATACTAAATACATATATGCACTTACGGGATGTGTATACACACACACACACACACACACACACACACATATATATATATATATATATATATATATATATATATATATATATATATATATATATATATATATATATATATATATATATATATATATATATGTATATATATATATATATATATATATATATATATATATATATATATATATATATATATGGGTACCTATTACTTCACCGACAAGTCAAAACAACGACACTCACATGTTCGACTTCACTATTAAGAAGGTAAGGACAACGCTGTCAGGGTAAATTTTGAATAATGACGTAAACCATACACGTTATAACAGAGAAACGAGTACTACCATGGGTCCTGTGAGGGGGAAGATCGCTTACCTGAAACGTCGATGTTATGAAGTGTCGATGATGTGGAGTCGAACATGTGAGTGTCGCTGTTTTGACTTGTCGGTGAAGTAATAGGTATATATATATATATATATATATATATATATATATATATATATATATATATATATATATATATATATATATATATATATATATATATATATATATATATATATATATATATATATATATATATACACATATACACAGACACAGCTATAGCCATATATATAAACATACCTGAACACCCTTTGTGACACAGAAGGGTTCCAAAGGAATTGACATGTACAAAAAACAGAGGCAACTCTTGTATTATAACATTTAAATCTTAATCAGTTCATCAGAGAAGGGATGGTTGTTGTATATGTGGAGTTTGGGGTGGGGAATGATGGCTAAGGAAATATACCCCGGGATTGTAGAGTTTGGGTGGGGGAATGATGGGTATGGAAATACACCGCGGGGACCACTTCTGTGTCACTGCTCAACAGTGGCACAGGAAAATAACATACCCAACAGTAGTCATTCTTGACTGTCTATTCTTTTCTATTCCTAACTATGCAATAATTTGTAGACTCCACTCACCACAGATGATTACCATGGTGTGCATCATGTTAAAAGACATAATACATGTGTATGCCTGGCTACAGGGAAGTCACATACACACTTGCCACTATTATGCTTACAAGTCTTGCCTTTGTAAAGGTAACTAGTAGAGTGGTATGCAGTTGGGGTATGTGCCACAGAACCCATACAATTACACTTAATCTGCTTCTGCTTCTGAGCTGGGTGACATCACAGGACTGATTACTTGGAGTGGGGAGGGGAGAAAAGGGTGGTTTAGCAGATGACAAGATGAAGGCCAGTGCAAAAGGTGGTTTCTCTTTGGAAAGCAGTAAAACCAGCTGTCATGACAGGATGCAGACACACAAACACACAGTTGGCAGTGGTGGGATCAGAACTATTGCCTATTTACAGATCACTATTACAGTACTACACAGTTACAAGATGCACCACAGAGATTGCACATTTGAAGGCAGTCAGAATGCCCTTCTAAGATTGAGGACATCAACAGGGATAGTGACAGTTAAGATGTACATAGCTGTAACCCTGTGTGTTAGGAGTCCATTACAACCTGTATGCACAAACAAGACACATCATCTGCAGGTAAGACATAGGTAGGCCTGAGAGGTATAGTTGCAGCTCAACAAGCCCTGAACTGGAGTATGCCCATCTGTGGAATGGACAACTACTATCACTGCAGGAAAAATAAATAAATAAATAAATAAATAAATAAAAAATAAAACAGGGGCCCCAGGGAAGTAAATAGTGTGGGAAGATATAGCCAGGGAATTGTTATGGCTAGGCTTGTATAGGGCCTAGGGCTGATAGCCTAGTACCAACCTATGAACCTATTAAACTATGAACTATACAGGGTTACAGTGGTCATGCTCATACGCATAGAATCACAGGACTTGTTTGGATGCATTGACTCCAATTACACAAGGTGACAGTGGGCATGCGCATACACTTAGTAGCACAGGGCCATTTGGGATGCACTCTGACTCCAACTACACAAGGTTATACTGGGCATGCTCATACACTTAGAAACAAAGGGCTTGTTTGGATGCACTGACTCAAATTACACAAGGTGGCAATGGGTACGCTCATACACGTAGTAGCACAGGGCTGTTTGGGATGCACTCTGATTCTACCCACAGAAGGCCACAGTGGGCATGCTCATACACTTAGATGTACAGAACATGTTGTAATGGACTCCTATTGTAAACACACAGGTTTACAGCTATGTACATCTTAACTGTCAGCATATATGCACATCATACACGGTTACTAACAGATATCTGTATGTGGCCCATAAATTATATATCTGCGTCTGTGCTGTGTGATACACATGCATACATGTACATGAAGTACTGCTCTATATATATATATATATATATATATATATATATATATATATATATATATGTGTGTGTGTGTGTGTGAAGTATACACAATCATGCATGTGTGGAAGTGACAGACAATTGGTTAACAGAGACATACAGGTGGATGCAAAGTACAGCATGTGTCACACACATTGCTGCCCTGCAAGGCATACATTGATATCAGGTTGTGGACAGTGCCATTATACTTAGTTTCATAGTTTCATAGTTTAGTACTAGGCTATATGCCCTGGGGCATTTGTAAGCCTAGCCATAGTGATGTGGCTTTTGCCACTCCATGAAATGGTACAAAAATGTACAGAATAGATTTAGAATACTGTGCCTCTGTCTAGTAGTGACACAGTGAAGGTCCCCTTATATAATAGAATTAGTTTACTGTGCCCCTGTCTAGTAGTGACACAGAGGTGACCCCTGGGGTAACAGTGGCATGTGCAAGCATAATATGTGAGCCCCATTGTCTAATGGTACTGAGGTGCAGGTGTCAAGATGACCTCACCCGGCCATGTTAGTAGTTGTCATTATTAGCAGGACTGCTCCACTAAGTATATCTGACATTGGTCATCTACACAACATCTACTGCTGTCAATCACCTTAGATGTAGCATTTGATACCAAGCACAATACTGCCACTCGCAGTGATGTCATGGTACAAGTGGCAATTGCTTGACCAAAACAATGAGCCAATGTCCTGCTGTAATTATGAGGTTGTCCAGTGTCTGTCATTCTGGGATGACATGACTGAAAGAAGACAAGCCTTTGTCACAGATCACATGCATCCATGATTCAAGAGAGTGTGGATAATACCTAGGTCGCATTTACCCATATAGTGCCATTCCAAGGCAAATGTCCTAAACACAGAAGTAACACCCTGACACCTACAAGATAATTGCATTGGATGCTTATGCTAACCAGTGTTAGATGTGTGGGTTTTGTAATCCATTTGCTCAATGTAGAACCTACAATGGGGAATACTGACATCTGTGCAGTGAGGAACGCCTAGCTGAAAGCTCTGTAGTACACAATAGCACTACCATCATATAACTCAGATCCAGACATGTGGGCCATAACACTGGTATGGACCACTCCAGGTGTTGGTGTCCACATATTCATAAAGGCTACTCACAAGTAAAGACCACTACTCCAACATAATTCATCACAGATGAGTCAGGTATAGGTGACAGTGGCAAAAGCTGCATTCTAGGTTGTATATTCATATACATCCACCACCATGTCCTCAGACTACCAACACACATCCGTAAATGTGGTATGAAATATTATGGTACACCACCAAATAAACTTCAACTGGTGGACTGTACCTAGCCCTACATCAACTCTACAAAGTAACCATGTACTGACACAGTTGCATAATGTGTTATGCAATGCAATAATACCACTGTTTGTAACCAGGTCAGTTGTACACATACCAGGGTCCCTCAGATGTTGTCAGCAGTAACACAGTTGACTGTTG
>NC_056741.1:109988988-110037385 GCF_019279795.1 Protopterus annectens
CACACTAAACCCTAATGTGGAATGTGTGACACAGGTCACTGAAGGGTATACAGATGACACCCCTGCACATCTGCAACCATATTGCTGATGCCTGGCAACTATGCCCAGACATGGCTAACTTAGTAGTACTCCCATGTTCCACATGCCATCTGTGTTCCTCACACACATGAGGAGCAACAATGACAGTGACGTCTGACACCAGCAAGGTGAATGTACTGTATCTGTGGCCTGATGTGGTTGTATGTGTATGTTGTGCAACACATGTATGTATTTGGATATGGTATAGGTGAAAGCTTTCATGTCAGGACACATTCAAGATGTTCAAGACATGTTATGTGGTGGTTTGATGTCATGCCTACACAAGCTGTACACAGGCCTGTATGATGTTTAGTGTGTCACATCTGCAATATCACCATTACACAAAGGCCATAGTTGTATTGCGTTGAGCCAATGTACAACAGGGTGTACACACATGTACATCCCTTCTACTGAGTGTATTGCTTCATGTCTCTGGCCATCCTCCATGGCCACATGTAAACATGTTTTGTCCAGTGGTTGTGATGGACATCTATTTCATATGTCAGTGTTGCCCCATATGATATACACCTGTAGATCTCATATGCTCCACTGAAAACAAGGTTATGCAGACAAAGGGTGGTATGTTTGGGATGTGAGATATCATGTTTTGCAGGATAGGTAACCAGTGTTGCAGTCAGCCCACAAAATGTCATGGACATGTCAGATAGCACATGACATTGTGTGACATTCATAGCAAGGATATAATCCACAAGGGTGAATTCTGTGAGCTGGTCATACTCCAGCTCCAAAATATTTAGAGTGTGTGCACACATATGCTCTCTGTATAGTACTGTTTGTATTCCCACCATGTGTAATGCTGATCTGTAGTACATGTCCCTACAGTGAACCACACCTCCACCATTGTATTTACAGCTGTCCACACATCTGGCAATGACAGTTTGTAAGGTTTAGTGTAGGTGTTTCATATAGTCTTCAATTATTCTACATGGGTAACCACTGTGATGCATTGCAGGTCTGACCTGTATATATTAACAGGAACACCATACATTAAGTGTACGTATGTTAAATGGCCACATGGCAGATAGCATGCATTTAATATGATCCGTGCATTATCAAGCCTGATAAATAATAACAATCTCACCAGCAACAGGCTGCTCTAGCTGTGAAATGCCAGAGGTACCTAAATAGGAGTGTCACAGCAATAAGATCATTATCCACACCTGTGTGATAGCTACAGGGTGCAACGTGCATGTTAGCACATAAGCCAGTACAATAGACTATACTTTGGAGTATGCACATCTGTGCATACATAAAGTAGCAAACTATAGTATGTGGCATGTGTGCATACATGCCTTGCATATGATGTTATGTTAAATATTGTACAGTAACACATGTAACTATATTAAAATAGTTGTGTTATATGTGCAGTAGTGACTTACCAGGGAACTCCTGGCTCAGTGGTTGTGAGACACCCACCGCCACAATACCAGCTAAAGTTTGTGGATGGAGTTCTGCAGGTGCCTTCAGGTTGGCAGGTAGCTCCTCAGTACATGTGAGTGGGGGCTGGGTGAGTGGCCCCCCACGTGTTGCAGTTTGTTCCCTGGCGATTGCATTTGCACACTGTTTCACCTGTTTAATGAGGTCAGTGCAGTGTCAGCACACCTGCTGATAGGTGTGATTGTGGCCTCCAACATCATTTACCCTCCTGTGAAGTTCCTCCCACTGGGCATCCCGGTGCTGTGCATCCTGTGTCACATGGCTAAAGAGTGTTTCATGACTGTCAAGGATGTATGGAATGAAGACCTCATCTTCCATGCAGGTGTATGGTGGCAGCCTGGCATGCGGCATACCTGTAAAACATAATGATGGAGACAGGTCACAGTAACTCACAGAGAAGTACAGAAGTACAGCTGCACATACATGTGTATCCCATTTTTATGATTACAAATATGTCTTTGCAAATCTGCATGACACTAACACCACTGACATGCTTAACTCACACACATTTGACACTTAATGGTGATTTGATGTTATCACCATATATGTGTGTGGCAAGTTATGACATTGCATGCGAATGTTGTCTTGATGTGGGCATCTCTGTTTGCCTGTACTGGTGTCTTTACCTATCAGCACATGCCTGAATGTGTTCACATTAATGCAAGAGACCTTAATGCTGTGTATATGTCACATATATAGTCATACACAGCCTTAAGGGACATGACCTGTGACCCTGCAGACTTGTTCATGGAAAGTTTTACATGTATGTGTTGTGCCATATGCATCTACATGGCACTGTACAGCAGTATAGCATCCTGCCATGTATTATCTGTGTTGCACATGTGAAACACATGGGACAATGGCTAGCTTGATGGTATTTGCAGGGTTGGATAACAACTATAGCATGTATGGTCATAGTGAACTAGTAGGCTATATGCCCTCGGCCATTTATAAGCCTAGGCTGAAAGGTTACCTAGCTGTAGCCAACAGACAGGTAACTTTCAGTGGCCAGTTCAACCAGTGCCACAGAACTGATCCACAGGGTTACTGATATATTTGCCATGTGGTCATCACAGCATGTGTCAAAGAGGGGCAATGTGCAGCTTTGCTGGACAGGGATGCATAGTATGGCAGGAGTATGTAAAGTGTATGGGACAGGGATCTGTCAGGCATGTTATGATCCTTGTACTAAAAAGGTGGATGTCCATGAAGTATGTCTTTATTTGAAATCAGGATGTGTAAGTGTAGCATATCTAACATCTCTGGGTTGGACATGGCTTTATTCAGGGTAGGCATCAAGCTACATGGTGGAGCTAGGGTTTAGGAAGGCCAATAACCCTTAAAGGAAATTTGTGATCCATTAGGGGTCACTTGAGTGTTGAGTATGGCTGAACAATGATCTCTATATTCATGGATGGCACCCTGTCATGATTAGGGGTGCCACTTATGACTACCTGACTGGTGTGGTGAAGTGACTATCAAAGGAAAGACTACTGTCCAGCTGCATCCCATACACACATAGTTTCCATTATGTTGACCGCTGCCTAGGTGGTAGTTCATGGGCCCAAGTTTTTTAACATAGTGGGTGACAATGCAATACTTAGAGTTGTGATTTTTACCATACGTCACATACCACACATCTGACCCACAAAGGCCCTTCTGTATGTTGCTCACAGCACTCATTGAGTCAAATATTGCTCCTAGTTCATAGTCATTTGAAAACTTCAATAGGCAGATGTCTTTTGTGTTAGTCTGTGTGGTATAGATAACAAAGAGGGGGATTACCAGGAATGAACCCTGTATTACTGTAGCTGGCACTGGTTTGATGTGCATGAATTAGTCAGACACCTTCTGTAGTGTTGGTTCTCCCAGTGGTCCAGTTGCTAACCAATCCTGTGACATAGGAATATACACCTAGTTTACTGAGTGTAGCTGGAACACAGTATGGGTGATAGTGTCCTAAGACCTGACAAGGTCAAGATATGCTGCGTGAATCAACCTTACTATCATCTACATCTGTACTGACTACATCAAATAAGTTGATCAAGGTTCATGGCCTTACAGACCAGACTCAGCAGGGTAGTAGTGCACTATTTCCCATTATCAGTGGTGTCTCCCCCTTTGTGGGGTGTGATAACTGTTGCTGTGCACCATTCAGTGTGTACACAGCCTGACATGAAGCTACTATTGAACATGATGTGTATGTGGAGAGCAAATCGTTCTGACATTTCTGTAAAATACACCCTGGGATGTTGACAGGTCCCATGCAAGTTGTATGTATGGCTTTAGAGAGTGCAGCTTGTACTTGCATAGTTGTTATTACAGGGACTCTGTAGTGTACATGAATATATAAATATGTGTACCTGTTGGGGGGGGTGAGAGTGGATTTAGGTTATCCAAGACCCTATCTGGATGAACAAGTGCTATTTTTGTAGGTGCAGTACTTCTCATGCCATAGTGCTGTGAAGCGCGGCAGGTCTTGTTGTTGCCTTTATGATTCATGAGACAGCTATAGAATCCTCTGTGATTGGCCTCATAATATGTGGCTGATTAGTTTCACAGTAGCTTTGTGTGGTTTTATATGGTGTATCTGCAGCTTACTGAGGCTGACCAGGGATCACCTCCACTCATGTGTATTCACTCTTGCAACAGTTTTTACTTTCAGTGGTACAGTTTAAGGCAGGGTACCACCAGTTTGCCTTCCTGTTTGCATTTGGTTGAATCTTGGTTCTGTTTCAATAGCACAATCACGACACGTATGTGAGTGCTTAAAGTGCATTTATGTAGGATTCAGCATTTGCACCTGCATTGTCCATCTGCATGGGTGCCATGAGAGTCATCACTTCATTCTTAAGAAGCATAACATTGGCTTTGGAGACTATGTGTAGCATAATGTTAGCCCTGTTTGTGTGACTATGGTGATCCAGGTCATTGGGGTTAATGAAATCCAACATGCATTGAGCACAGGTGTTGGTTGGTACATGAGGAGTCTTCCCAGTTCATAATGGGATAGTTGAGAGTAGCCATTATTATGGTTTTCTGTCTCAAACCTAATATTCCCCATTACAGCACAATATGACAGTTGGGAATTCTGAGGCATGGTGGGTGATCTGTCGCAAGGTGCAATTTGGATTCCACTTTGGCACAAAGGTAGTTGCTCAGCATAATGCATCTGAAGTTATGCAAGTGCAACTAGCGTGGGGGTGTACATATCCTTCAGGAATATGGACACATCTGTGGCCTGTGTGTTTTTATTTTTTTATTTTATTTATTTTACATTTGTTGACTGGGCTAGTCTAACTGGATACATGTCCATTTTCAGTAGAAGCCCGGGGAGATAAGCTCCACTTTAAACTAAATAAATCAAGACAGAACAAAAGTCCAAAAAAATATAAATAAAGGATAATGGCCAAGAGGTGAGGTATGTGTTATAACATGGTCATGCAGGGGTGCTCTCCGGAGCATTGAACCATATCTCAGTCACTGCACAGATACTGTATCCATGTTAAGGATTGATGGAAGTGAGTACATATTGAGTTTCTGAAATGTATCATTGAGTAGCGAGACCCGCAGTTTATTGCTTGGCTGTCCCTGTTACAGCAGTGGACTTTCACTTGAACCTTGCATGATGAAGGCACTATAGGAGAAGCATGAGCCGTAGCCAGTATCCAGATTCCCAGGGGTGACAGGTGCAGGCCCTGTCTGGCAAAGCATCATGGTCTGTCAACCATGTTATCCCAAGCAGAGAGATACTGGATACCCTTTGAATTACACCAGTACATTAGACAATTGTGGGATACAATCCTTTTGTCCCTGTACTGCAGTATCATTCTGGCCAATGGCAGAATGCTACCCAGGCTTTGGGACATACCTGCATGGGCTACAAGACCTGACAGTTCCTACATGTGTGTTTCCATGCATTCCAGGCTACTGCATCACAGGTCCTGCACAACAACATGGAATATGCCAGAGCCATGTGTATAGTTCAAAAGGTGGTCTGAGTGTATGGGTATGTGGCTAATCATGGCAGACAGGCTGCTGACAGTATATATGCCCTCGTATAGCTTGGTGGGTAACATAGTTCTAGAGTTTGCATTCACAAATGAGTACTGTTGGGCATGTTTCTGGCCACATGTTCTGAAGAGTGGCACAATTTGGCAAACTATGTCATACAGTTTGTGTACTTTGTTGTCTGTCTATTCCATCTTGGGAGGTCTCTTGCGTGGCCAGATACTTAGAAGCCTGTGTGAATGTGTGTGATTTCTGGTGGTATGTGTGGGTGTCCTTACTGTGTGTTGAGTGTGGTGATGAAATGCAGTCCAGTCCAGTCATGGCTGTAGACAGGACTGCCTTCCAGCTTACCTCTGTAGCTGCATCCCAGACAATGTGTGGGGTGTGGTTTTAGGTGGGCTTGGTAGAGTACATGGCATAGAGATTACATTCCCCCAGGATGGCCACATACACAAATCTAACATTAGTAAACACCAGTAGCTGACTAGTGGACATGCCTGTATGAGCATTCAGTACTACAAGTACCAAGTACTGTATTTAGTTTACTTATTGCTTATGAAGATGTATTAGACAGTGATGCTCACAAGTAAATATTTGTGTTATGGACGTGACAATACTGGCTATTATAGAAACATAGTAGCTAACTTTAGCAGCAATCCTCATCTGAGGAGCGCATCCTGATAGTTCCTGAATATAGAATGATAGAGAATGATAGAATCCTGATAGTTGATTACAGATGATGCAAGTGTCAACAGGTCTGTATCCTTTTCTGGGTATATACTCAGATATCCACCAGAACCATGAGCACTGTTGGGCACGGACACCCACTCCCCAAACAGAGTCAAGTATCAATAGACTCTGCTGCCACTATCAACATGATCAGGATATAATCAGATAGTGTAAGCCATCACCTATGAAGCAGCTATTACACATGGGCAGCAGTCTCCTACATCTTACACTTCTACTGCAGATGTTACACTGGAGTTAAGGATGATATGCAACTTGTTTCATTAGCAGTACTGTGCACAACCTTACATACAGCATTTTCAAGTGGCTGTTAGGTTGGCAATGAGAGGTTAGGCTACACAAACCTGAAAGTTCAACCAGTGTGTCTCTTCTCTCAATATCCACTCTATGTAGGTGTGCACATAACCATTTGGCTCAGCCCTGTAACAAGGGTCACTACACATTTCCATAACATGTACACATGCACAGCTGTTATTGCTTGCAAACAATACTAGAGAGGTGGATATTACATGTCTTATGTGCATGGATAGTTACCTAGCTCTTCCAATTTTCTTTGCTATCATGCTGCTAAACTGTCAGATGAATACAAGTCATATGTATCCTGTTATTGAGTATTGTAATTGCCAATAGACATAACTATTGTTTGCATAACATAACACACATGTTATGTAAAATGGAATACAGATCTGCCTAGAATACTGTACATTACACAGTTATTGGCACAGTATCCCACAATGCAAATCATATTTTCAAAGTAAGCCCACCTTTGACATGTTCATCTCACTAATACACCCATACATATGTCTACTGTTACAATATATCAACATATACTATCCCCTGTTATAGCACATACTTGTTGGACCAACCTTGACACTGACAGTGGCTGGAAAAGAATTGATGAATTCCAAGCCCATATATATCATCTCTTGTGGTGTATGAGGAGTTTGCCTTGTGACCTACAGCAGTACACAGACAGAATACTACAGGTATTACTACTGCTCAACAATACATCACTACAAGATAGCTATTTCTACTATATGCATTGATTGATTACACTGTAATTATTACAGAACAGGTACTACATATACAGACATACTAAAAGTTATACATACCTTATTGGTAAGTGGAGGTGTTATTGACTAGTATTTTAATCTTTTTCGGTTTCTGTTTCAATCTTCTGTTGGGTATTTTGTACTGTTCTGCAGGTATATACAGATGGTTTGAATGTGCGACAAGCCATCCTTTTATAGTTAGAGATCACTAACGTGCTATCCTGATCACCAATTGGTGTTCCAAAGTAATTACATGCACATCAGCTGTGCAGCTACTCCATTAGCCAATACCATGGCAACAGTGGAGTATAATTGAGTACTCCACTTAGGTGTTGTCCCTCTGCCTTACTTGTGCGAAAGACAGCATGGAAGTGTTGTCTGAAATCTATTGCAACAGCTGTATAGAGACAAACACAAATATATTGTGTGTAATGTCTAGAAGATTTGGTCTAAATGTGAGTACTGCTGTTATATTTCTGAACATTGCTACTTGTACAGGGTTTGTCTGTACCTAATACTTCTGCATATATTTCAGTCTGGCCAGGATGTTTGAGCAGCTCAAGACTGAATGGCTATGCATATAATGTTAGGGGGTTTACAGTGCGCTCACCAGACATCTTTAGTTTGGTGTAAATGTGTATCATACTGTGCTGATAATCAGTAATTGGTAACACTTCTTGGTGCAATTACTATTCAACCCTCTGAACCAGGATTTGTTCAAACAAACCCTGTAACATCAGCAGCTGTTTCATTGTATAACAGCAACTATTTCACATAGGGCCATGTTAGTGTGTCTCTGTCCAGGTATGTCAAGATTTCAGCAGATGTCATACAGTGGAAGAATAATTGGTTATGGTATGACAGTATGTATTGTTGTAATTAGTTTGGGTGTGGGGGAGATGGTGGGTGTACATAGCAGATGCAGGTGTGTAGGAACTGCTTTTATACATATTCTATATGTGTGTGGGTGTTCTTTTTCTATGTGAACACCTAACCCTTAGTGGACTAATACTATGGTAATTGCAGGCTGATTCATTAAGGCACTGTTAAATGCTTCCTGTATAGCAAGCAGGTAATGTTAGTCTTTGAATCCTTTTGGCAATACATCGGAATGTAATAAAGTTTTGCTAAATGAAAGATGTCTGCGTATTTCTATCATGGATATTTGCAGTCATTGTAGTTGTGTTGGTGACTAACCCTATTTGGCTCATGTCTATAGAACATATTTGTAATAGTGTATTGGCATATATTCTTCATATGTTATGTTCCTATTGTTTGGGGGTGGCAGAATATGTGATTGCTATGGTCCATGTTATACTCAGATTTGAACACTTCAAATGCTGTATACACACATGTATGTATGTATGTGTGTATGTGTGTGTGTGTGTGTGTGTGTGTGTGTGTGTGTGTGTGTGTGTGTGTGTGTGTGTGTGTGTATATATATATATATATATATATATATATATATGTAGGTATATAATATATATTATTGCATATGTTTATATGTATCTCCATAGATGTGTAGATGTTTTTAACCTATCTATATATCTGCATATATGTATATCTCTGTATATCGACATGTATCTATATCTACACCTTTCATTGGGTACATGGCAGTTTGTCCTATTTCCACACAATCCTCCCTTTTGTGTTTTAACCTGTCTGAATGCACAACTGGCATAGGTACATCTCAGGTAGCTTTGTGGTAGGTTACTCTGAGGATGGTGTACATGGTTGTGGGTTCTAATCCTGGAAGTAGTTATTATTTTACCTCTCAGAGTAGGCACTGGTAGGGAAGGTGTGATTAACCACATTTAAGCAGTTGTAAGCAAGTTTGCCCGTGGTCTGCGTGACTGTAAGCAAAGGTTACACCTGTGAAGCATTTATTCATTTAACCATGTTTAAGCGCCACTTACCATCGTGCAAACCTGCACAAAACCGCTTACAACTGCTTAAAAGTGCCTTAATCAACCTGCATCCAACAGCCCTTATTCTGGCCCTCAAAATAAATTAACAGCCCTTGCACCCAGGATCATGAACACCACAGTCACTGACTTTACCACTAAGACATCTGAGATATGTACAAATGTTATGGTTTTTAGAATATACATTTTTACTACGGGCATTCCTCACTACTGAAACAAATGTGACAGTCAGTTGGTGTACATATGTATGATACATGTTAATGTTCATATGTTTGTGGAATTAAGTGTTGCAATGTGACCTGACAGGGTGTATTAGGGATGAGAATGGCTCTTGTTTTGTGTCCTTTTTTATTGTCTCCATATTCCATGTATACACCTCCAGTTCACTTATTGAACATCCAACTCAGGCTCTCCTTGATGCATAATTTCATTACCCATCATTCCTCCCCCAACCCAAACTCCACATACACCACAACCATCCCTTCTATGTTGAATTAAGTTAATATTATTAGTTATAATACCAGAGCTCCATGTGTTATGTGTACACTTCAATTCCTTTGGATTGCTTCTGTGTCACGAAGTGTGTTCATAGATGTTTATATATATGGCTATAGATGTAACTGTATATATATATATATATATATATATATATATATATATATGTGTGTGTGTGTGTGTGTGTGTGTGTGTGTGTGTGTGTGTGTGTGTGTGTGTGTGTGCACACATCACTGAAATGCATATTATATATATATATATATATCTATATATATATATATATATATATATATATATATATATATATATATATATATATATATATATATATATATATATATATATATATATATATATTTAGTATTAATTTTTAACAGTTATACACATGTAGACTTGTATATGTTGATTCACAAACTACTGTACATATGTACACAAAGTGACTGTCCCATTTGTGGTCAGTACTGTGGAATGCCTTTAGTAAAAAGTGTAGTCTAAAAACCATGAAACATGTATGAAACTTAGATGGCTTAGTTTTAAGATCCATGACTATGGTGTGCATGGTCCAGGGTTCAATACCTGCGATGGTTTAAAAATGTTTTTTACTCCAGAATGAGGCTCTTTTAAGCAGTTGTAAGCATGTTTAAAAGTGTTTGTATGACGTCAAAACAGCAGTTAAACACAGTTAAACAAAATTTAAAAATATATAACCTATGCGTGCAAACATGGTCACAGCTGCTAACTACTCAGGACATATATATTTCAGTGTAGTAACATCTCACTCTGTGCTTACATAACATTACAATCTCTGTTGAATTTATTCTCTGGCACACATGGATTTATATGGGTATTTCAGATGTTTATCATACTGAAGATTACTACCTAAATATGCAAATTGTGGTTAAGGTATACTTTTTAACATGAAAAACATCTCTGACTTTATTGTGATTTGAACGACGAATACACAGATACCATGCGAATACTGTAATGATTACACTATTGACATTAACGTTGTTACTGCCTATTTCCTATTTAGATTATTTCT
Source organism: Protopterus annectens (assembly GCF_019279795.1). Taxonomy (NCBI): domain Eukaryota; kingdom Metazoa; phylum Chordata; order Ceratodontiformes; family Protopteridae; genus Protopterus; species Protopterus annectens. The sequence goes on from NC_056741.1 coordinate 109,999,797, forward strand.
ATGTGTAAGCTAGGCTAAGCAAAGGGCAGAGGAGTGCAAACCCACTGAGCTTCACTTAATCTTGAAACAAAAACATAACAGATGAAATGAGAGACTATACATTAAATTCTTAACTACATTAGGCATAGCCCCTCACTGACACACTTCAAGATGATGTGTGAATGGGTAACAGAATATTCACCCCTGGGATCATGAGTCCCAGAACCATTAACCCAGGGGGAGGGGGAGCCCCTCCAGTTTTGTAGCTGCAAGGCCTGTTGGGGAAATTGAATGGTGTTGAATTTTCATGTTAACATGCCCTTTTTAGATCACTAAGTCCCCCTATCACGCTCTGCCACTCCAGTCTTCAACAGCTTCTGGCAACTCTGCCTGGAATCACTTCATTGGCTATGCTTGACAGAGGCTCAGTTACTTCATCAATGGTGCAGAGAAAGCCATGCTTCTAAATGCTCTTGGGCAGATAGCCTACTACCTATCTGTGAACCTCTAAAGTGCAGGTCATCACAGAAATAATATGTGAATAAACAAAGCTTTCAGATCACAATATACAGTGAGAAATCACCATGTAGTCAGAAAACAGTTAAGTACAGCAAGAAAATACAGAACACTGATACTTAATCACTGCAAAAGTCTATCTTGGAAGCTAGAAGACTTGTATCAGTTTAAGGCTTGGTTACCTACAGGAAAGATGAGAAACAAGCACAGATGGAAAACATGAATGCAACAATACCATACCGGCTTGCATCTGTCAGCCTTAGGCTTTCAAATATGGGCCAAGGGTCTTGGCACCCCCATGTTGCCTTTTTTAGGCAAGGCTCAAAAGTGAATCCCACCTCTGTAAACAGCACAATAGTGAAATCAATGAGGGTTATGCTACTCAACACCAGGAGTTGTAATCACAAAATGCACGCACTCACAGCACTCCTCAGTATGGACAATGTCAACATCTGTGCAGTAAGTGAAACCTGTTTTAAGGCTCCTGAGAGCACACCAACACTACCAGATCACAACTCATACCATACATTTCGGCCACAGAACATGGACTGACACAGACATGGAGGAGGTGTATCCGTATTCATCAGGGATACCTACACCTCCAGGTTAGTGGGACAGCATGATACCTCTGAAATCATCCATGTGCAGCTAAAATCAGCCACAACTGCAATGCAAACTGTGGCCTGCTACAGATCACCCTCCATGACCCAGGACCACCACTCCACCTACCTGGAGACAGTGGAAAACATAACAGTCCTATCACTCACTTCCAGGCCCAGCGCTTCCTGGAATTTATCACCTCAAATGCCCTGTATCAGATGGTAAACTCCCCAACCAGAGGTGGAAACATACTAGAAGTGGTAATCACCATCATGGGTGACAGGTGCAACACAGCAGTGGTAAACCTGTCACTGGTTAGATCTGACCATGAACTATTCACTGATGATTTCCACACCCAACCATCTCCCCCACCCAAGGAAACCACATTGAATACCTTTCCTACAGCTAAATTCATACTACTAAAGACAGAGGTGAGAGGTTTCACAGCCCCCACGCTAAGGGAAAACACTACTCAAGGTACAGAAAGATTTATAAATGCACTCTATAAGCACCTACAAGGATGTATGGGTCGTGACATCAGTGATAAACCAAGACTCGCTCCTCCAAGACAAGGACATCAGTCTTGTGGAACCCTGCAAATAAACAGGCTATACAACAGAAGTAAGAAAGTAGTCCAGAAAAACAGCAAATCCCAAGAAGGACAGACATCCATGACCAGTATTAGTAAGAAACGTAGGTCCCTCATGAAATCATCCAAGGCTAACTTCAACAGGGAAATAGCCAAGGATTCGAAAGATAACCACAAAGCCTTATTTGGCTATGTCAAGGATCTAAGTGGTAACTCACAGATTTGTGCTGTGTTGGTGCAATATACCACAAAATATACTGAACCTACTGATATTGCCAACATCCTTGCTGATACATTCAGTGCAAACTTCACACCCTAAAGAGCCCACAGCAATACCCAAAAAGTACAGTATCCCAGACATCAGAGACACACAGGTGGAAAAAGCCCTCTCAAAAGGTGAAACACAGCATCAATGGAGGCATATGGTGTCCCAGAATGCATCTTGCAAACACTACAAGACAAATTAACCCCCCACCTAATTAAGCTTTTCAACCTCAGCCTCTACACAGGCTACATGCCCATACAATGGTGCATAGCAATGGTTATTCCACTCCACCAAGGTGGAAACACAACTGACCATGGTAACTACCACCCCATAAGCCTGACTAGCCTGGTCTGCAAAGCTATGGAGCGCATCATCATGGCACTAATTAACAAAGACATTGGTAACCTCCAAACACTTGACCAAACCCAGGTCAGCTTGGTTGAGTGCAGATCATGCCTACTGAACCTGTTTGACGTCTTACAGTCTCCAAGGCATTAGATGAGGGGAGAGGTGTTTCACACATACGACCTGGACCTCACCAAAGCTTTTGACACTATTCCCCACTCAGGTACCATTGATAAACTCACCAGCCTGTACATAAACCCATACATCACAGGATGGGTTGCCAACAGGCTTACACACAGAACCCACATGGTAAGACTAGCAGCCTCCAGGTCCAACTCTTAACCCGTCACAACTGGTGTCCCACAAGACTCAGTCCTGGGACCCCTACTGTTTGGCATATACTTCTCAGAGGTACAGGCAAACACAGGTGGACTACAGCAGACCATGTTTGGCAATGACTGCAAACTGGGAGCCATAATTGACAGTCCAGCTGACACAGACATCCTTCAAAGGTCCTCACAGAAACCGACACAGGGTGTCAAAGTCATGGCCTCAAGCTAAGTCCCACAAAATGCATGGCCATTACATTTGGGAAAAACTAAACATCCACATATTAACACATAAGTGGCAGCCACCTTAATACAGACGAGGTAATAGGGGATCTGGGGACTAAGGTAGATAGTGATCTCTCCTTTGACAATCATATCTCCAAAGTAGTTAGGACATCCTTCTTTGTACGCCATCTGATTAGTAAAGGGTTCACATCTAGACATACTGAGGTTATAGTGCCCCTTTACTCGTCACTCATCAGTCCCATCATAGAGTATAATAACCCATTTGGGATGTACCTCAGAAGACGGGTGGCACAGTGGTGCAGCGGTTAATGCTGTTGTCTCACAGCAAGAGGTTCTCTGGTTCAATTCTTGGCTGGGGTGCTTTCTGTGCAGAGTTTGCATGTTCTCCTTGTGTTCGTGTGGGTTTCTTCTGGGTACTCTGGTTTCCTCCCACATTCTAAAGACATGCTTCTGGAGCATTCCTCCCCAGGCCTCCACTGAAAACAGGATCTGTGGAACCTAGTCGGACTTTCCCAGTCAACAAATGTTAAAATAAAAAAAATAAAATAAAAAAAATAAACGACACTTCCAACAGCTGGAAGGACCACAAACATACCTCACCAAGAGGATTACTGGCCTCAAACATATGTCCTATGCAGCCAGACTGAATAAACTCCTGCTTTACTCAGTGGCATCTCATTTGCTCAGAGATGATCTCTGCTGGCCTACAAAGGCATGTCCAACTCAGGCTTAATGGATATACTCCACCTATGCAAATCCATGTCACAGTTAGCCACATGCTGTAGTGAGCTAAACCTTACCACAACAATAACTAGAACATGCTTCATGGACAGATTCCTGTCACACAAACTCCCCATGCTTTGGAACAACATCCCTAATTACATTATACAGAGCCCCTCACTAACACTCTTCAAGAGAAACCTTGAAGAGTGGATGGGGAACAGTAGATACACCCCAGGGATCCCACCATTGGATCTGCTCCACAGAGGGACAGTTATTTAATCAATGGGGTGGCAAAAGCTGTCACATTTTGGCTAGTCATATGAATGCCCTCAGGCAGTTAGCCAAGTACCTACCTATGCACCTATACATACGATATCAGCACATGCTGATACCTTAATTTACTGTTCAGGTGTTGACTTACCTTGTGCCAATAGCAGTTGTGTGTGCAATAGTTGAGGGCTGCCTATGTTGGATGTACACAGTATACTGCCTATATATGACAATTTACAAGTAGTCTTGTGTGTGTGCCATCCATTTTTACTGTGGGTACAGGTGGAGAAAGGTGCCAGTCCCTAGGTGCCTACACTGTCAGTGTGTGTGTTATACATTCCCTCCTTGCCAAGGCATGGGTATACTGGGAATGCCTCCGTCTGCCTACTAGGGCTGGCTCAGAGTGTTCGTGGTCTGAGTACCTCTGTGCCTGTGGGGACCTTGGCAATGGTGGTGGGCTGTGAGGGCCTTCACCATTCTGTCCCTGCTGCATCTGTTTCCGCAGGATCATATTGTGTGGCATAGCACATACTATGAAGATGTGTGCACACATGCCTGGAGAGTACTGCAAGGCTCCACCAGATATGTCCAAGCAACGGAACTGTGATTTAAGCATCCCAAACACATGCTCTGTGATGATTCTGGTTTGCGCATGTGCCTCATTATGGCGTTCTTACATGGGTGTGTGTGCATTTCTGATGGGAGTCATCATCCCCGGTTCCAGTGCATAGTCAGCATCCCCCACCAGGTGGCCATATGGGATGGCCCCCTGGCAAATACCTAATACAGCTGTGAGGCATGCCAGATGTGGGAGTCGTGATAGCTTCCAGGGCTGCCAGCACACACATCCATGATAATGCCCTAGGCATTGCACATGACCTGGAAGTTGATGGAGGAATATCCCTTGTGGTTTATATAGCGCCTACCTTGCTCACCGGATGGTAACTTGATGTGCATGTGTGTGCAGTCTTTTGCACCCAGTACCTCTGGGTATTCTGCCACATGGTGGAACAGAAGCATATTGCTGGTCAACTCCTCCTGCGTTCAGGGGAAGTATATGTGCTCATTGGCATGTGGTAACATGGCATCCAGGAAATGGTGATGTACCCTGGATGCTGATGCCTGTGAGATCCCCATGATATCCCCAGATGGCCTTTGAAAGGTACCTGTGGATAGTATTCTCAGGGTTACACATACCTTTGTATCCACTGGGATGGGTTCCCCTCTGTTTGTTCTGGCTCTGAGGAGTGGCTGGCACAGTTCCACAAGTTGCTATAGGGTGTCCCTGTCCACCCTGTAACGCTCTACTATCTCCAGATCATGTAGCCCCTGGCAGGTTACCCTGGGTCTGAACACTCTTCTCCTCCTCTGGTGCCTGAGGTGGTTGTCAGAATCATCCTCCACACCACCTTCAGTCTCCAATACATGCTGGTGTATCACAGCTATGGCAGCCCCTAACATGTACATATTAAAAGTTCCCCGTATGTATACATCAATGGTGCAGAGTGTATGGGAATACACAAGTGTGTGTGAGGTGCTTTCACACTTGATACTATTGTGCTATGGATGCTGCTGATGTCATTGGCTGTGTATGAGCAATTCCAACTTCAGATTATCTTACTTATGGGTTTTAAAGTGAGTACTGCAAGTGTGGGGCCTGTAGTGTGGAGTTATGCTTGCCTGCCTTGATTAATCTTTTGCCCTTTAATTCCTTTTTAAACCTGGTTCCCCTCCCATTGTCAGGCATGCATCCACCTGCCAGCTTTCTTGTTTTGTACTTTCCCTACCCAGTCACGTATTGCAAAATGTGTTTTGTAGCTGATATAATGTAATTCTGCTTTGTTCTGCTGTGACACTTTACTGTTTTCTTTGCAGTACAGCAGCCTTGTTAGCTGTTGTCAATGGCCCACTGTAGGTTCCTAGGTGTTAATCAGTCATTTGTACTCCAATTTCCCTGCTGCAGCATTTCCTTATTTTTATCCTATATCCTTCCTGTTTCAGCTCCAGTGTGCACCATGCAAACCCATTTACCGAGTTTAAGTGAGTTTTAATCTCCATTCACATGCATACTCGGTTATCTTGTATGCTCTCAGCTAAGCAAAGCTAAAGTCAGTTCAACACACCCCTTTCCTGCAGCTTTATTTAGTTATGGGAAAACCGGGTTAGCAGTGCTCCAATGTGCTTACAGCAAAGGTGACAGACCCCTCTCTTGATGTCATCTTTATCTCATGGGCACACCTTGGTGTTATAACGCTATGCTGTGAGGTGCATCCTTACACCAGCGAGGAATCTGTGATTCACTATTACTCCTCTCATTTGCATGAGATTGCCTACTAATTCCTAGATACCGCGCAGAACACTGACACAGCCCCTTAGCAACCCTTGCACCATGGTGTGGTGTAACATGCCTTCCATTGACTATTATGGGGAAATCATGATATGTGTTACATTGCAGTTTTATTCTATATTTTTCTATTTTCCTTGCGATCCCATTTGTGCGCTGCTGCCCTACACTTAAACTCCGTGATAGTGAGAAAAAAATTAAATGTTTTTATATTTTGTACATTTTTTAATGCTAATGGTTATATATTTAGCCATTGGCATATATTAACAATATAATACATGTGTTTGGCCAGCTGTTATGGCTCCAATTTTATGTTTGCAAAAATGTAAACCATTTTTTACTGTTTACATTTTTACATGCTTACACTACACCTGCACCACTTCCTGGATCACTAAATATCTTCATTTGCATGCTACACTGCTACAAATGGGATAATTAGCATACAGGTGCCAGGAGCTTTGCTGGTGTAACATACGCTGGTAGTGCACGTGGAAAAATCTCGTACCTGGATCTCTTGCGGCCATATTTGGCATTGGAATGCCAACGCTATGCCTGCACATGGCGCAAGCTTTGTGAATCCCGGGGCATGTCTTTTTAAGTTGATTTTTCAGAAAATGCTCCGAAATGCAAGGATCTTTGCAGGCTGTGAGAGGTGTGAAAATGCACACCACATAGATGCTTATGAGTTAAGTAATGCAATTTGAAATAAAAATATTTAAAAAGATCTCTAGGTCCCAAGATAGCAAGTAAAGCTATTGTTTCATACCTTTACTGTATGTAGGTGTAAAGAAGAACAGTTTGGACTATCGATACAATACATTTCTCTATGTCTCCCCCTTATCCTCATTTTTTGTATGTATAGACAGATAGATAGATAGATAGATAGATAGATAGATAGATAGATAGATAGATAGACAGATAGATAGATATTGTTTTTGATTTTTTCTATTACTATTAAATGAAGTAGCACAGATACCTGGGCTGACCACTCCCGCCTGGCCTTCCTGATCCCTCACAGGTGACACAACCACTACCACGAGAAAAGGCATCCAGCACATCTGGATCCTAGTCCACCACTCCTGCTTCTACACCTCCCACAACAACTGCACCATCTGCATCAGTTAACATTACCCTGGGGGGATGGTGCACTGGTACCTACCAGGAACAATGGCAGTGGAGGTGGTAATTTTGTTACCCATTGTGAGCTGGCAGATCTTGTGATGGAGTTTCTGGACAGGAGGATTGATGCCCATATTGGCCATATTGAGACTATGCTCCAATAACTCATAGAGTCGGCTCCCTGCCCAGTATTGTCTCAAGACTGTGAGGTAGGACCCAGTGGTGATGGCTCCCACTATGAGGAGTAATTTCCTGCTGTGTCAAAATTGATAGGGAATGCATCCTGAACATCCCATCCTATCCCCAACTAACATGGTACCCTACCTTTTGTGTCTTTAACTAGCTGTCATGTTATGCACTTTACCTTTCATCAGTGTTTGCACTCTTTATGGCTTATGTGTCCTTCACCATTGTGTTCCCCCTCCCTCAGTGTGTTGGGCTCCACCATGCCAGTCATGTCTGTCTGTCCTGCAAAATCATCCATGTTCTTACCTACCAGTATCACCCCTGACATCCTACACCAACATTCCTCTCTCTAAGAAAAAATAAAAAGGGAACTTGTCCCATGAAAAAAGATGCCCTGCACATAATTCTCAACTCTATACATATTTGAGTAATGGCAAATCAGCCATACTATGAAGTATGTAATTTTCACACATTATTCACTTTGTTAAAAATATTGTATAGAACTTTTACAATATTATTACAGAAGAATATGTGATCCTATCCCACCTCTATCCTGATCATGCCTGAATTGCTTATCCTTTTGTCCTTTCCTCTGCTTGCTACTGTTTACATCTCTTCCTATCCTCTCATTTCCAGATGAACACAACACAGACATGCCTATAGGGGCTTATAAACAGAAATACATGCATTTATCTACTTCTACAATGCACAGCTGTTGGCATAAAGCACTGTTGATGGTCTTTGATATCCAAAGGGGATTGTTATTTCATACTCTGTCAAAACAAAGACAATTCCCATGCATGCAGAAAAAAAAACATCATTTGCTTACCTAAGAAGAGTGTCATTGAGCTTGTAGGCATCTATGACTCAGATAGAAACGAAGTAATTTGACTCAAAGAAATGTAACTGCTGTCATGACATACTGTGATAATGATGGACGGGATCTATTATACTGTATGTGAAAGTGGGATAAAACTCACTGAGGGCTGTTGTATTTACTTGTCTTTTCAGTGGACAGCACTTTTTATATAATGCAACTGCATATACATTTGAAGTAATTATTTTATTTTGGATATCACTATGCACATATTAGACATGAAGGTAATATGTTTCATTAAAGACACTTTACACACATGCTTTCTTGAAACACTGAATACATCATTGTTGTGCACTATATAACCATAACAGCCATGGTTCACAATGCATTGATCCCCCCCACACACACACACACACACACACATATAGCTGTGCTACTGCATCCCTAGGTCTTTAGATTTGTGATTTCCCTTTTGACCACTCCCTCCAACTGTGAGTGACAGACACTCCGCAGTATAACTTCTATAGTGTCTTCACATGACACTTTGTGGAGCATAGCATTTATGCAACTCTGAGTTATATTCCACTAATGCATACCTCATGCTATGGTAAACATAATACATTAATAATTCACAGTAGTATAACATTACACATGCATACATAAACAGTAAGAGAATAATAAAAAACTTGTTTCTGTGTTTGTAATTGGCACAAATGGTTGGCAAAGGGCACCATCAGTGGTAAGAAATGCCCAGAGGGACATTATATTACACCATCTATAGCAGAAATGAAGAAAAATGCCACATGTAAAAATACATTGCCTTCCCTCATGTACCAGAGAAAAGCATTAGTGCATGGTAATAAGTGACAGCAGCACAGATAAATAATATAACTCGTTATTTTGTAGCCACTCTGATGGCTTGGATCCACAAGTTGATGGCACTGCAATTCCATTGTGGTGCATGATTCAAATCCCCTCAGGGCTAATGTGTTAACTAGCCATTTCCTTGTACAGCAACCTTTAGTTTAATAATAGTGACTTTAGTTTAATAATAGTGACTTTCGTTTCCATATCATTATACACATGTCATACGTGGACAGAATGTATCTCAATAATGACCACATGGCCTAATGAATTGCTATGGAGAATATAACCATGACAGGAATAGTTTGCAGTCCATTCAATATTTTCTGACCCTGTCATACACATATGTTCTTACTCCACTCCTTTGTCCTCACATTTGTTATGAGCCTTATGAAGAATGTCTGTAACTGTAAGTTGTGGAAAATGTTCATTCAAGTTGCTCATTGTATTTATGTTACATTGCAGTACTATGGGTCATATCATACATGTGCCTATGTGATATTCTGTTAGTGTCTAACATGCATCAATGTTACAAGACTGTTATTTAACACAATTGTAATATTACATACCATAAAATAATGACATCATTATTTCTCTGTGCTGAAAGTTGCACAATGGTTGATATACAGAAACAGCAGAGGTTATCAATGTCCAGAAAACATTATATCTCCCTTCCTATTACAGGAAGTCTTATGCATGTGCATGTTAATTGTCATCATTTGCATAACAAAAGACAGCATTGGTGCACATCAGTAAGTGTATAAAATAGTAAAAAAACATATCTGATGGCTTAGCATAATGATGACAGAAGGAGGATATCACTGTTCATGTGCTACACAGTGATATTTTTCATGTGTCCTCATATGTGTTATTATACTTGGACGTCTGTGTGACATTCCTTACTTTTATCTTGCTATCAGTCTGCCAGTGTAATACATTTACAGCATACCTCTCAACTTCTTACTACAAGAAATATGAACAAAGCTTAAAATAATGGGGGACAAAGCCCCAAAAATAGGAACATATTTTAAATATTGCTCTTATAAACATAGAAAGCTGTTAGAATAATATGATTTGTGTTAGCATGGATTTTCTCTGAGATATGATGTCTGAAATACAAACGTGCAATTATTTATTTACATTTGTTTACCAGGAAATTTTGACTGGATGCAGATCCTTTTTCAGCGGATGCCCGGGGAGAAAAGCTCCACATCATGTACATGATGAATAGAGATACAAAGTTGCAGCAATAGTAAACAACATTACAGGTTGTTGGCTTTAATGCAATAACGAGATATTGATTATCAACAGTATATACAGTAAATGTTGCAAGTTAAGAGAGTTTCTTGTCACTTATAATATCAGTAACAAAGTTGTCAGACAAGATGTTAAAGTATGTAAAGACAACTAGTTATTTCTGACTGTGGTTAGCAGTGGTGGTAGTATAGTTGGGTTAAGAGTCTAGGTGGGGGGTGGTGTTAGTCTGGATTAGAACAAGGACAAAGCCAGTCCAAATTTAAGTGGAATTTGAGCGCAGTCTTGAAAAGGTTGCTGGAAGGTAGAGTAGTTATAGAGGGTGGAAGATTGTTCCAAAGTTTAGATATGATACATGAAAATATGGCTTCTCCTGCTGAGTTTTGGGTTTGATAACAGTGAGTTGATTTTTGTGGTTTGATCTTAGCGGCCTAGTGCGGTGATACGGTTGGAGAAGGGTTGAAGGGAAGGGATGTTAAGGAGGTGGTTAATAAGTTTATGAGCGAGGGTGAGTTGATTAAAGTGAAAGAGTTGTGGGAGTTATAGTCAGTTTAGTTCTTTAAGGGAGATACAATGATGGCTGCAGTAGGAGGTTCCAGTGGCAAATTTAGCAATTTTGTTGTAACGAGCATCCAGCTTCTATAGGTCTGTTTGTTTAAGGCTGGTAAGTATGGGGGATGCATAGAGTAGGGTGGAGATTAGATGGGAATTGGCTATGGAGATTCTAGCTGCCTTGGTTAGGAATTGGCGGCTTCGATATAATGCACCAAGTTTGTTGTGAACTTTTTTATTGTGAAAGATATGTGGGTGTCAAATCTAAGTTTGTTGTCCATTTCCACACAGAGTAATTTTGTGTATTCTAATGGAGAGGTGATGGTATTGTCTTTGGCAAGAATGTTGAAGTGGGGGGGTGTTTTGGGTGGCTTTGGAAGGTTGGAACAGGAGAAGTTTTTATTTACTTGGGCTGAGTAGGAGCTGAGCATTAGATAGCCAGCTTTCTACAGAAGAGAATGATTCCTGTGTGATTTGTTGTAGTTCTGGTAGAGTGGGGGCAGAGCAGATGAGAGCAGAGTCATCTGCATACTGTATAAGAGATGCTTGTGTGATGGCAGTATGTAGGTTGTTAGTGAAAAGTGAGAACAGCAGAGGGCCAAGGATAGACCCTTGGGGAACTCCGAGAGTAACTGGGAGGTGAGGTGATGTGTTATCATCCCAGATTACTGATTGTTGGCATCCATGTAGATAGTGATGGAACCAGTGGCAGGCTGATGGTGAGAAGGAGTGGCTGGGGAGAGTAGAGAGTAGTAGCTCATAAGATACCATGTCAAAGGCCTTTGAGAGATCTAGAAATATGGCAGTAGAGAAGAGGCCATTGTTTTTGTGATGAAGTATAGTGTTGGTGAAGGAGAGCAAAGCGGAGGTAGTGCTGTGGTATGGCCTGAAACCACGTTGGGTTTTGGAGAGGATATTATTAACTAGGAGGTAGTTGGAGACCTGGGTGTTGATACATTTTTCAAGTATCTTGAAGAGAGGAGAGAGGAGAGCAATGGGATGGTAATTGGACAGGTCGATGGAGGGGGTGCCTTTGTGGAGGGGAAAAATGTGGGATATTTTCCATATTGAGGGAACATAGCCTTCTGTTATGGAATGGTTGATTAGAATTGAAATTGGGTAGGCTAGTGTATCAGCTGCAATGTTCAAGTATTCAGAGGGGAGGTTGTCAGCTGCAAGTTTGGTGGGTTTAAGTTTTGACAATAGTCTTTTTATGTTGGAGGTGGGTACTGAGGTGAAGAAGAAAAGATGAGTGGGGGATTTAGGGTTAGAAGTTGGGGGCTGTTGTAGGGAAGTGTTGGTTGTTTAGAGATGTTATAGTTTCAGTGAAGTGTTTGTTGAAGGATTCAGCAATACTGCTGGAGGAGGGGGGAATGGATGGCTGGGGGGTATCAACCTTCCCTGGGTGGAGGATAGTGTTAATAGTGGACCAGAATTGCTTAGGGTTGTGGTTGGTAGAGTTTAGGGTGGATTTATAGTAGAGGGATTTGTCTAAGTTTATAATTTTTTGGCTTTATTGTGCAGTTCAAGGAAGGATTGTCTATCCGAGTTATTCTTTGTTAGTTGCCAGTGCTCCCAGGTCTTATCTCTGGATTTCATTAGGGTTCTGGTGGTCTTTTGTAACCATGGGGCATGCCTGGATCTGACTTTGGAATTTCTTACAGGAGTATGGATGTTTAGGATGGAGGGAAAGGTACTGTTGAAGAAGTGGACAGCCTCATCTAGGTTGAGGTATTTTAGTGGTGACCAGTTAATTTTTTGCAGGGAGGAGATGAAGGAGTTGGGGTTGAAGCTGGACTTGTTCTGTATTTGCCTGTGGATAATGGGCTTCAGACTCTTTGTGTGGTGCCAAATTAGAAAAGTGAGGGAGTGGTCACTAAGACTGTCAGGTAAGCAGCCTGCTAGGTAAGAGTGAGGGGCTTTGTTGACTAGGATCCAGTCAAGTAAGGTTTGATTGTTAGGTTTTTTGTTGATTCGGGTAGGGGATTGAATGAGTTGAGTGAACCCATGGAGATTAAGGTGAATGGTTGGGAGACTGTTTTTACAGGATAGCCAGTTGATGTTCAAGTCACCGAGAATGATGGTTTCCTGGGGTAGAGATAGAGTATCCCAGCTCAGGAGATTTTCTTGGGGTGTAATAATTTGCCCTGGTGGGAAATAGAATCTTATGATATTGATTGTTTTGTTTGGGTTTAGTTTGAGATTGGCATAACAGATTTCTTCATTGTTGTGGTGAGGGGCAGATGAGCTCAGGAGTTGAATATTGAGGTGGTGTTTAAATATCAATGCTACACCACCTCCTTTTTTGGACAATCTGTCTATGCCAAGGATGTTGTATTCAGGTGGAAGTATTTCCTCACTTTTGATGTGAGGTTTGAGCCAGGTTTCAGTTAGGAAGAGAATATCTGGGGAATATATGCTTATGCTGGTGTGTAGTTCTTGGATTTTATTGCATATGCTTCTGATGTTTAGGGACATTATAAGTAGGTCTGTTGTTTTCTTTTTGGTTAGGAGTTGAGTTGTGTGTGTGTGTGTGGGGGGGGTTGCTTGGACTAGGGTTTGTGGTTGGGTTGGATTTGGGAGGACCAGGGTTTGGATGGATGTCTCCAGCGAGAGCTAGTTTATAAAGGGTGTTTAGGATATGTTTTATATACATAGTCAATTGCTTATGGTATCTTAGGAATATTTTATTTTTGAGTGTGTTAGGTGTTTGGTAATGGAGTGTGTGTATTGGGACGATGGTGTTGGTGGCAGGGGTTGTGTAGTTATAGTGTAAATGTTTGAGGGAGGGTGTTGAGAGAGTACAGTGGAAGTTGTTGGGGCATATGACTGTGGAGCCTTGGTAGGATGCAATGTGAGCTAGAACTACGCAGGTTAGGATTGTTATTATATTAGGTAATAGCATGATTGTGTTGGATGTAGGGGGAGGGGGTGAGTAGTGGTGTAGCCTAATTGCTGGCAATTAGGGGTGGGGTTAAGGCTAATAATAAATGTAGAGGTACTGGGGGTGAGTGGGAATAGGGGGCAGGGAAGAGAGCGGAGTGAGCATAGCAAATGGAGCGGGCTAGAATCTAGTAGGGAAAAACAATTTGTAGACCTGATTTCAGCTGTGTCCTTTCTGGTAGATACCTAGTATGAAGCAGACAAAAAAGTGGCAGTTTAAGTAACTTTTTGCCTCTATTTTACAAGTGGGCAATTCCAGTGTAGCCACTGGGTTACCTTGTTTTTCCTAGAGCTTTATCTTGGTTTATTGATAACTAAAAAGAAAAGGTTAACTGGGGAATGTATTTACAGCTGATGGGGGTGGGGTTGCAGCTGCTGTCCCTTGCTGTGGGTAGAGCCAGTTATTTTTGCTTTAGACCAGGCACTTTCTAAAGTAGCAGGCTAAGAGAGAAATGTAGCTAGACACCTACAGTAACTTATTTTCTTTTTAAAGTCCTTGAGTCCTTGTGGCTGGTTTTTTCACTGCAGATGTGAACAATGGCCAAGGATTCAGCAAGTGGGGGACTGAGAGAGAACCCGTTCACAGGGACAGTGGTCACTAAATGAAAATATGGAGACAAAAACAATTATTAACGTTAAGGTCTCTGAAAGGGGAATGAGAGAGAAGTGCTGTAAAAAGTAACTGAAATAATAAAGTATCACCCAGGCAGGAAGGGTAATGTGTTTAAGAGTAGCAGCACTTTACACTATTTACACAGGTACAAAGTGTTTAGTAAAAAAAGGCTCAGGCAACTGTTATGCATTCACATATGAAGCCCTTGACATAAAAAAATGCCTTACTTAGTAATATATACCAGATAATTTTGGTAGCCCATGAATTTAAAGAGACAGTTCTATCACAGATATAGCAGTAGTAAACTATCACAACAATTGTATATAACAGTACTTAAATATCACAACACAGACATTTACATATCTACATTGCTATAATATTTCTCATGGTACAGCAATTAAAACAACAAAGGCTCACTCTGACTTGGCAGCAAAACAGGACTTTTAGATGTAATATGGTGTTCTGTATTTAACTTATTGCTTTCCTTCAAACTGAATCACAGAACACTCAGTCACACTGCTTAGCGTCTGTTTTAACTAAAAAGTATGTACTAAACAAAAGTGATGAGGAGTAGCAACCCAGTTTGATACTATAACAACTGCAAGTGCTAGGAGCATGAAGCACACTAAGCACCATGTCAGACTGGAAAATGATACATTGTAACACTTTGTCTACAACTTGTATAAATAGGAGACCAGTTCTGCAACAGTAGCAATGCTGTCAGTAACAAAGTAATAGAACAACTGAGTTTGTAAAGACTTTAGCTGCAATATAAAAAAAAAAATAATAATTATTGACTTTAATCCTTCGTGATTTGCCAGAAAACCACAGATTTTATAGGGAACAGACCAAAAATATGAGGCAAAAATCTAAACATTCTGCAAAAATCTGGATAGTTGAGTGGTATGATTTATAAGATATATGGCACATATGAAAAAGTGCAGATAGGCTGGATTGCATTACTTGGTAATGGATTGCTATGGTGAATATCACCAAGACAGACATGTTGTACAATCTGGAGGAGTATCCCATTTCTCATTACACATCTCCATCAGGCTCAATCACTTACTCTGCACGTCATGGTTGCCCTGTGCACCAATCACTGCATCCATTAGTTGTTAGACTCTACATGTTCCCCTGTGGCTTCACCTTACATGTCCTTCCACTGGGGAATACGTATTTATTATTTATTCTTTTTTGACTGGGTTTCATCCTACTAGGCTAGCTGCTTATTTTCAGTGTAGAATTGAAGTGGTATTTATACTTTTGGGGAAATCTGGCCCGTGCACTGGAGTACTCCCCCTAATCTTTTCTCTTTGGCGCTGTTAGATGGCAGCAGAGGGCTGCTCAAGGAAGAGGTCTAAGGGAAGCAGCAGCATGGAGGGGGAAAGAAAACCTGTGGACATAGCTGGCCTTAGGCATAGGCCAACTAGGTGGCCACCTAGGGCACCGCTCTAGTAGGGGCACTTTTCCAGTATTTATTTGGTGTAGGTAGACTAAGATGGGGCACCGGGTGGTGTGGTGGGGAGCACCGTGGAGCCCTTTTGCCTAGGGCACCAGTTGACCTAAGGCCGCTCCTCGCTGTGGAGAGTTTGGAGCTGGAAAGTTAGAATTATAAAAATGATTTGGAAAATCAGAATGCTGACAAACATTCTTGTGTGGTGGATGTTACAAATGAGCAGCTGTCTCAAAGGAAAATTAAGTAAAAAAAAAAGTCCATCAGAGTAGTGAAGATAACAGAACATGTATCAGGAGGGCTTGCAGGTGATATTCTGTTTAAAATAATTAAGCAGGATGATCCAGGTGACAGTTCTGCTGTTTCATAGGTTATCATGGCAGAAGACTTTTCTTGGACATGCTCAGGATAGTAATGCGAAGAAGGCCCCAGTTGATGTTGCAGCAAAGAATGAATCAGTGACAGAAAGTGAAAGAGGAAAGCAGCAACAAACTGAAAAGTCAAGTCTTCTGTCAGCAGAGAACACATCTGTTAAAATGTATGTGACAGTAGGTAAAAAAGCAGAGCAGGAACAAACTGCAAGTAAAACTGTTTTTAAAGCAAAGAGATAAGACCAAGTGTGAGAATAAGAACACATAAAATGAGACTGTAATAGACAAATGTATTTGTAACTGTTTTGGGATTTAAATCTCATGAAATTCAGTATTTTATACACACAGAGACAGACCCTGGGATTCAATAAAGCTTATGGAGTGTAAGAATAGTGCAGCCACTCCTGCACGGAATATGGCTGCCGAGCAATCCAGTAAACAAGCCTGGGGATGTGCATGAGCCTGCTAACACTATTCTGCTACAGACATGACTGGATTATGCTAATTACCTCATTTACTGGTAAAAACCATGCAAATAAAGTCAATTAGCAATCCAGTAAGCAGGCAGGCATCTGTGGCAGAACAGTGTAGCTTGTAGAAATGTATTTGGCTACTAGCCAAATTCATTTCTGCAAAAATCAAAACGGAGGCATGACAGCTCAAAGTAAATAATGTATTATAATCCTTAGGCATGCCAATTGCCAAATATATGGCCATTGGCATAGAAAAGTGTTGCAAAATTATAAAAATTAAAGATACTTTTTTTTGGCCGATGTCTGTCGTTTAAGCATAGGGCAGCGGCGCACAAATGGGATCATGCTGAAAATAAAAAAAATATGAAAAAGTAATTTTAAGTGAAATCTGCATTTTGCCATTATAGTCTATGGCATGCAGAATCAAAACAATAAAAGGGAACAGTGGTTGCTAAGGGGAAATACTCTTGTGTAATGCTGTAACTATGGACTAAGGCAGTGGGGTATGCTAATGAGGGAAATTTACTGAATCACAAAAAGGAGACAAGTGCCAAACTGTACCTAACTGTGTAGGAGCTATAAGGCAGTGGTGTAAGCAGATGAAGCAGCTGACATGGAAAAGGCGGTGTGTCATGCTTGGTATAAGCACACTGGACCTCCACAGTTCATATTTTGAGCTTAGCTAAGCACAGCTAAGCAAGGAGGTGTGTCTGAGGCTGTATTGACTTATTTCATGAAATGAAGAGCATGTTCATGTCCAGGGGAGGGGCATTTCTCATTGTTTACCTTAGCTAAATGGGTTTGCGTGGCACACACCAGGTCTAAAAAAAAAAAAAAAACAAGAAATAGCAGCACTGTTTACATTTGAGCACCAGGTTTGCGAAGCACGCCTCAGGGATTAAAAGGAGCACAAATGGGAAGGGAAAAAGGAAAAAAAGGCAAATACCAGACTAAAAGCAATCAAGAACAAATAAAATAGCAAGCAGGTGGAAGGTATCATAGCCAGCCAATCATACAGGCAGCATCTGCAATTCAACAGTAAAAATTGTGCAAACCACTTTCAATCTGGTTTTCCCACAAACCTTGCACCACTGTTGTACACATGTGGGGGAATTTTAACCAAAATGATGTTAGGGGCTGCCGTTGCTTTGGTCTATCAGTATGTGCTAGAGGCTGAAGGGGGTGAGGAGGATAATGCTGGCAACTGCCCCAGACTGAGGAGGAGTAGAAAAGTGTTCAGACCTAGGGTAACCTACCAGAAGCTACATGATCTGGAGATGGTAGAGCACTACAGGGTGGACCGAGACATACTTCAGCATATCATCGAGCTGTGCCGGCCTCAGCACAGACCCATAGCCAACAGAGGGGAACCCATCCCAGTGGATACCAAGGTATGTGCAGCCTTAAGAATACTAGCTACAGGTACTTTTCAAAGACCTACTGGAGACATCATAGGGATTTCACAGGCATCTGCATCCAGCATACTCCACCAGTTCTTGGATGCCATGCTATCACATTCCGATGAGCACATTTACTTCCCCAGCACCCAGGAGAAGGTGACCAGCAATATGCACCTCTTCCACCATGTAGCAAAATACCTGGAGATACTGGGTGCCATAGACTGCATGCACATCCACATCAAAACACCACCCAGTGAGCAGGGTAGGGTCTACATAAACTGCAAGGGCTTCCCCTCCATCAACTGCCAGATCATGTGCAATGCCCGGGGCATTATTATGAATGTGTGTGCTGGCAGCCCTGAAAGCTATCACAACTCCCACTTCTGGCATTCCTCACAGCTGTATCTGGGATTTGCCAGGGGGGACATCCCATATGGCCATCTGTTGGGGGTGCTGCTTATGTACTGGAGCCGTGGATGATGATACCCATCAGAAATGCACATACACCCACTCAAGAATGCCATAATGAGGCACACACACAAACCAGGATCATTATAGAGCATGTATTTGGGATGCTCAAGTCACAGTTCTGCTGCCTTGACATATCTGGTGGAGCCTTGCAGTACTCTCCAGTCACATGTGCGCACATGTTCATAGTATGTGCCATGCTATACAGTATGATCCTGTGGAAACAGCTACAGCAGGAACAGCAAGGGGAAGGGCCACACAGCCCTCCACCATTGCCAAGTTCCCACAGGCGCAAAGGGACTCAGAGAAGGAACCCCCTGAGCTAGCCCCTGTGAACAGATGAAGGCATGCCCAGTATGGCCTGGCCACACTGACACTGTAGGCACCCAGTGACTGGCATCACCTCTGACTTGCACACACAGTAAAAATGGATGACACACACATCACACTACCTGTAACATATCATGTATAGGCAGTGTACTGAGTGCGTCCTACCAAGTCAACCCTCTCCCACCATTCCCACAACTGCCACAAACACAAGGTAAGTCAGTCTTCTAAACAATAAATGAATGGAGTAGTATGTTCTGGTAGCATATCTATGGCTTCATTGCATGCATGCAAGGGAATGGGGTGGCCTACTGGGGTGGCAGCAGACAACTGACAGCTATGTGGGACACCAGAAAATGTCTGCCCAATACTGGCTTCCCCACACTATGCAGTATTATCCAAGGTGACAAATCCCACTGCAGTATATGGGGGGGGGGGCAACTAATGGAGGTCATAGGTCACATGCATGGATGTCAATATGGTGATCTCATACTCAGCCCCAGACTCACCCAGCAAGTCAGCCATAGAAAACCATGAAGAAATGTCTGGCAAAGGCCCACAAATGGTGACAATGTTGGAATACCCCCTACAGACTTACACACTGATATCACAGCAGGCCTTGCAGTTGCAGTAAGGTTCTGATGGGTAAGAAGTCTGAAACCCAATTGTATGCCATTACAATCTAACCTGTGGTCTCCAGTGATATGCCTCTATTCTCCAAGACAGGGTACAATACTATGTCAAACGTAACCAAAATGTAAAGCCAAAAATCAGCACAGTATTTGCAAATGTGTACCATTTATAGGTGTACCTCCCACACCCATATTCCCATAGAAATACAGTAACATATAAGTATGTAGTGTAATAGCAGCAGAGCACACATTGCCAAGGCTGTCCCAATTAACATGATATTTTGTTGCATGTCAATGATCTATGCATATGCATGGAAAATACTGTCAGGATCTGGTCAGCACTTACTCCCAGCTGTTGTTTCTTAGTGGCCTAGGTACAGTACTGTGGTAGACAGGACCATGTTCCAAGAATCACAGTTCCGACTATTTTACATGTCAGCTACACCTACGATGGGAGTTGTACACATTGCCCAGATGTCATTATCCATTACTGCCAGTAAATTGGACAGGTCATGGACAGGGAGCCACACATATGAACAGTACACAGGTTGGAGTAACCTACATAGTGCCTAGTATACCTCTCAACTGTAGAGACCTTTTGCAGAATGTACAGAGATTTGAATCATATTTGTGGTGTCACTGGCAAACAGCCATACCCCTGGAATGGCAGGTTGTCACAGAAAGAGCACAAGTATCCCTTCCATATCTGTTCTGCTTGTCCTAACATTGTATTTGCCTACAAAGTATTTGCAAAACAAGAAAAAGGTCATGTCAAAACATCAATGGCAGACAGTGGAGAAGCAGATGTCACACCCATAACAGAAAGCAAGTAACAAACGGGTTCCCCAACTTTCTATGTATGGCAGAAGAGTATCAACACCCTGTTCCCATGTGTGGGCCTTCGTCTGTCATATGTAGGCCTGTCCAGATGTCAGAGTCAGTGATAGTTTGACAGCTAGGCCAACATAATACCATAGTAACACAAACTGTCTGAGGACCCCACCAGATGCAGTGGTGCAATGATGGAGAACCTGCCAAATAGGTATCCTCAGAGGTGTGTAGTCCATAACCTTGTGTGTGATATTACGGCATGTACCATGCTCACACAAGAATTACAAATACTTAACAACAGCCACTGTGGCAAAGCCTGTGACCGGACTACAGAAGGATAAAGAGACACACAGAAGGGGGAAGGGAACCACTGGCCAGACAAATGGAGAATGTGCACACCAGAGAACATTTTGCAGTAATATAGGTGCCCTGCAGTGTATGGAGTCAGTAAGCATCACCTGCAAATACACAACACACAACCACACAAGTGGAGGTCCACAACAAATCAACCCCCAAGTAAAGGGCACCTCAGAGGCAAAAACAAATAAGAACTTCCCAAACCTACACACCACAGACCATGCATACTCCACACACCAGGATCCTGCAAACACTAAGGCCTTACCATGCACACAACATATTACTCATAGAAGACTCCACTGTGAGAAACACAGATGTGCCACACACCAGGCAGGATAAGGAGAAAGTCACGATTACTTGTTTGGCAAGTGCCATAATCTGCCATATCACACATGCACTCAAGTCACCCCACAACAAGTACAGGTATTACACTAGCCTCTTCCATGGTGGTGTGAATGATGTCAGAAGTACCTTATGGACTATAGAAAGACCGATATGATGCAGCATACTGAATATGTGTCCCATGCAGGTATGTCCCTTGCCATAAGCAGCATCCTGCTCTCACTCAGAGTGATGGATCAATACAAACAGAAAGTGATTGTCAGTAACACCTGACTCACTTACCATTGTCACCCCAAGGGGATCCACTGCCTGGCAGCCTGGGAACATATGAGTGACAGAACACACTGCCTTGCTACATATGGCCTGCATCAGTATCACATGGCCTACAGGCTTCTGGCAAAGGCCCATGTCTCACCCATAGTGTGTCATAGGGAATGTCATGGGATCCATACTACCAATATAACA
The DNA here is from genome assembly GCF_019279795.1 of Protopterus annectens. Classification (NCBI taxonomy): domain Eukaryota; kingdom Metazoa; phylum Chordata; order Ceratodontiformes; family Protopteridae; genus Protopterus; species Protopterus annectens. The sequence goes on from NC_056741.1 coordinate 110,021,473, forward strand.
CAGTCCAACAAAATGCAAGTGAAAGGCCATGCTGCTAACTGCTAGTAGCATACCATCAACCTCATACAGCAAGAAATCTGGACAAAGCTATACATAATGGTGGGATAAAGGCCAAACTATAGGGATACATTTGAAATAATGCTCTCATAATGTTAGAAAGGTGATAGACTAACAGAGGGGGTGTGTAGTAGCATGGATGTCATGACGGGTGGGAAGTATGAAACTCTAATGTTTGATCATTATCCGCTGACTACAACCCTGAGTGATTTGCAACAAACTTGCCAGAAAACCACAATGTCAAGGGAAACTGACCAGATATATGAGTAGAATGGATCTGGATAATCTGTGAGAATTTGTACAGTTGAGAGGTATGGCCACACCAGGATATGACCTTTCAGGTAAGAAGAATACAGCACAAGCAGGAGATCCCCAGCCAGTATATCATAAAGGTGCTGGACATTTTGCACAGCTTCATCAGTCAATCATCTGTAGCTACACCTCCCAACTGGATTGCGCAAGAATGTCTAGCCTTTGCCTCATAATATTGGTTTGTGTGCCATCCATCTTTTACCAAATTTAATACTTTTTAATCAATTAATAGTAGCCCATAAGATCCTGTATTTACCTCAAAATACACCCATACTTACATCCCTAGTCATCCCCTAAAATAACCTCAAGACCTTACGCTCAGCTAATAACCTACTTGTACAAATATCAAAATCCAACAACTTAGCTGGTGACACCTTGTTCTCCAATACAGTAGGTAAAGCCTGGAACATCCTCCCAAGCCAGCTAACCTCAATATCCTCTGTCAGCTTATTTAAAAGCAAGCTTAAACCCTACCTCAAATCACACTGGCTATGCCCCTGTGTTAACCCAGACTAAGTACCTAACTATTAACTAGACTCCCACAATTCCTAGCCTATCATGATCTTGTGTTGTCTCACTAATTTTTACTGAGCTTAACCTTCCTTAGGATTTTTTCTCATGTAAATAAGTATATACTGTGGAATGATCAAACACCTTCATATAGTATCACAACCTATGTGTTAAATAACACTAGAAATCCATCCTTGTTTGCTGTTCTTCTATCTATTGATCTCTAGTGTTTTTCTTTCTTAGGTTTTTGTGAGACCTTAGTATCTCTTATCATAAATTACTAGGTGTATCTAATTTTGTAATATGTTATAAAGATTTGTACTACACCATTTCTAATACAAATGTATTAGTCTTATTCATCTATTCTTAGATAAAATTTTCCTTTTTCCTACTGAAATATAAAATATATAATCTTAGGCTTGTACTATAATTGTTAAAACTTATGTACCAAATTATACTGTTATTGTCTTTGTCTTGACCTTTTATGTTGTTGTAATTTGTGGAGCTTTTCTCCCCGGGCCTCCACTGAAAATGGACATATATCCAGCTGGACTAGCCCGGTCAACAAATGTAAAATAAATAAAATAAAATTATTCCTCTGGTAAATAACTGTGATGATCCAATGATATCTGTCAGTAGGTAATGCCACAATACATTACAGTGTCAAACATTACATAAGTCAGAATATGTCTGCTAAAACAAATCCTGTAACTCAAGCAACTCATACATTAATAAGAGCAATGGTTACAGTATCCCTCCTATGTTTGGGCCATTGTTTCCCCATATTGGCAGCCTATCTCCAGATATCTTGCACAAACAGGTTGCACAGTATGGCTGTAGCACACAACACCCCGGACTGGTGTTACAACTGTTCCTGGAATGGATTCCCACATTTACTACAGAGGGTCATACTGGGCATGCTCCTACAATACCATGTCTGAAATCACAACAGGCTATATATATATATATATATATATATATATATATATATATATATATATATATATCTGTAGTATGTAGATGTCCTTGCATACACACAGCTATGCACATCTACACACACCCATCAGACAGGATTACCCACAGCCAGCTGTAGGTGGCCCATATGCAGTATATCTGCATCTGTTGCATGTGCTATACACACACATATATATGGGCAACATATTACAATATGTCAAGCATACACACACATAGACATGGGGAAGAAAGAGACAGACATTGATAGAGTGAGACACACAGGGAGACACACACACAGAGTGAGTCATACACAGGGATACCCTGCATGGTAGAGAGTGATGTTCTGCTGCAGACAGTTGCATACCAGTTGTAACCACTGGCACATGCCAGCATGAAGATGAGATTTATTGTCTGATGGTACTGAGGTGGGAGGTGTAATATCGCATCACTTACCTTTGCGTGTGCATGTGTCTTTGTAGTTCTAAGTATTAGGATGCCTTACACATCCAGTACACTTTACATTGCCCTATTTTACAAGATCTGCTGATGTCATTCCCCTTAGAAGTACCTTTGGATTTACTTCAGTTCTATAATCTCTATAGTGTGTGTGATAACTGTGTACCACTATGATACCAATAACTAAATAGGTAGAGGTTCTAATCACAGTTTTGGCATATGCAAGTGTGGTTGTGGGGGTGTAGGAATAAGTGTTTTATTCCTTTCCCATCCAGTATACTTCCCATTGCCCTGCTTCACAAGATCCGCTGATGTCATTCACTGTAGAAATACCTGTGGACTGGCCTCAGCCCTATAGGCTCTGTGGTGCATGGGATAACTGCATAACACTGTAGTACAAATAACTAGCTAGATAGGGGTTCTAATCTCAGTCCTGGAAAATGTAAAAGTGTTTGTGTGTACGTGTGTCTTTGTTGGTCACAGATTTTAAGCCCATTCACACTCAATACACATCCCATTGCCCTACTTTAGCAGTTCTGCTGATGTCAGTCACCTTAAAAGTGTCTTTAGGCAGCCTTCAGTCCCATTAGCTCTGTGGTGTGTGTGATAACTGCATAACACTATAGTACAAATAACTAATTAGGTAGGGGTTCTAATCTCTGTCCTGGCAAATGTGTGTGTGTGAGTTTATTTGCATTTGTAAGTGTGTATATCTGTAGGTTAAAGTAATTTTTGGCCTTTCTTACCCACTATATCTTCCATTACCATACTTTACAAGGTCTGGTGATGTTCATCACCTTAAACGTACCTTGGGACACCCTTCACCCTATAAATTACATGGTGCATGTGATAAATGCATAACACTGTAGTAGCAATAACTAGATAGGTAGGGTTCTAATTTCAATTCTGGTAAATGTGTGTGTGTGTGTGTGTGTGTGTGTGTGTGTGTGTGTGTGTGTGTGTGTGTGTGTGTGTGTGTGTGTGTGTGTGTGAGAGAACAGTATCTTGTGTGTATTTGGGTGGGAGCCATATCCATTGGGGATGGGTTTTGCAACTTTTTGTTGTGGTGCACCCAGTACATGCCCCAATGTCCACTATACAGGGTCCACTGTTGTCATCTACTGTAGAGGTAGCTGTAGACACTCTGCAGCCCTATAGGCTCTGTGCCAAGTGAAATAATTATGTAACAGTATGGAATAAATAAGAAGAAATGTGGTGCTTTTAATCCTTTGATACCTTTCCCCACTCAGGAATGATAGACAAGCACACTCAGCTAGGCATCAACCCTTATATCACTAGGTGGGTTGCAAACTGGCTCACAGCTAGAACCCAAAGTGTGAAAGCAGCAGACTCCATGTCAGACTGCTGACCAGTCATGGATGGTGTACCAGATTGAGTGAGTCATTGATAGCCATTGAAGGGAGACATTAGATGTCCTCCACAATGTGTTAGCCATGAGCCAGGACGTGCAGGAAGGATGAGAGGCCAACGCGGACACATGCCAGCAACAGCATCAGCTGCCATTCATCGTGGATGGACCCCAGATCACAGTCGCTCCTGTAGTGGCAGTACCAGCCCCAGCAATGCTGGGGCTGGCCTGTCCATTAACCGTCCTACTAGACCATGTGCACGTGGCGCTGGCCAGTCCCAGCAGGGACATGGGTCCAGACATCAAACCTCTGCCTCTGATGATAGCACCCAGTCAGGGTTGGTACCCGATACTGCTCGTAGCACGCCTGCTAGGCACAGGTACGGTGTCCATGGCCGGAGACAGTGATCTGTATGGCCTAGCAGGTACAGTCTTTGGCTGTCCCACAACCGCCCATATATGGCAGCCACATGGTGGAGTTGTGTGCATGCAGACACACACACATTTACCAGACAACTAGGGCTCACACATACACGCACAGATTACATCAACATTGGACCATGTAGTACTGTTGTCCCTCACACACACACACACACACACACACACACACACACACACACACACACACACACACACACACTCACACTCACACACATACACGCCGATTGGATGGGTCAATGTCGGGCTCTGGCAAACCTACAGCACACCCTGTGCATATGATGACACATGTGCCAGGTCCTGTCATCTGTCACATTGATGCAGGAATAGGCTAACATGGTTCTGATGCACAGGGTGACATAATAGCAGTGTAGCAATAGTAGAAAGTTGTCAACAGGAAGGTGTACTGATATCCTTGTAGGTATGTCTGAGCAGCCATTATGCATCACAGCTCTTATAGTTATTGTAGCATTGTTTACACCAGTGTTAGGTCTGAGAATGTATTGTCCACCCATGTGCCACTTGGATGAAGTGTACAGTGTTGACAGCATGTGAGTGGACAGTACGTGTGTGATGTGTGCATTACAAATTAGCAGATGTACATCTGTGAACATGGTGTGTGCGCACTGTCTGCATGTACGTGCATAGTGGACACGTGGCATGTGTGACATACCCTGTTCTACACATTAACATCTCATGGTATTTTTCGATGGCCAGTATGCATTCTACTACAGATATGTACTAACATGGGTACACATGTGTGTATGACATGGGTTGGCACTATGCTGTGTGTGATACCATTGATATCTGTCAATGATCTGCAGTCTGGCAGTATACACCTCCTCAACAGCATGACTATGACCAATCATTGCATGATGTCCTGACAAATGACTCACAGTTGTAGGGAACTCAGTAACAGTTGGATCCTTCCAGTACTATACTATGACAGTAACCAGTGATATTGTCCGCCACACATTCCTGGGACCACACCTGTGTGGCATAATGCCCTGTTCAGTACATGCAAACATACTAGGGATATGTCCATCCACATCTGGTAATGCATGCATTGGCCTACACTGCATTCCCCGGATGGGACGCATATCCTACACAAGGGTATCATACAGACAAATACCTGTTGTCCAATACGTGCTGTATAGCAGTACGCTGTCTATGGCATGGTCATCCACATTTACTATACATACTATCCTGACAGTACCACATAGGTGGTAGCCCTGAACATGTATGTTGGGTACCAATGTGTACAGACAGACATGTGTTGTGTAATCTGTCCCTTGGTATCCACATATCCATAGGTATTGTGGGGTCCCTCAGTGTTTCACATAACACATTAGGGGCCTGCATGCAAATCCACAGGGCTGGTGCACACCTATCATGACTGTCTATTATTGCCAGTCGTTGTTGTGTATGAACATGTCTAACATATACCCCAGCAATTACCCTCACTCACAGTAAGTGTCATGGATGTGTGTGGCAGGGGTGTCCTTGGCCACAGGTCACTACATTGGCCGGTCTTGACGCAGACATAAATATGTGGACTATGATCTGTGAAGCAGTGGCACAATCTGTCAAAGGTTACAAATGTATTCATGTAGTATGCAGGCTGTACACCTATGTACTGATTGAGGTCACATGTACACAAATCTATTTGACACGCAGATACCTGATGTGTACAATGCACATACTGTTTGAAACATGTGTCATACCATAGTGAAAGCAAAATCCACACTGCATTGACCACCTGTGGCACGCGCACACACACACTCAGCATTTGCAGGACTCAAACCCCTACCTGATTATGTTATGACACTAGTGAGATACGCATTAGCGCAATGCACTATTTGCTTTAGTGTGAGTTTTATTTTCCAAAGCTCTATTTGTAGGATGCTGACATCATCACACTTGGCAAAGAGGGATTCACCACTCCTAATGTATTTCCACAGTCTCCAAAAAGGTCACTGCTCTCAAAGTCAGTCTCGCACACACACACATTCACAGGATTCAAACCCCTAGCTAACTATGTTATGGTACTGGAGAGATACGCATTAACACGACATGCTATATGCATTACTGGGTGTTTTTTGTTCTCCTTGACTATTTGTAGGATGCTGACATCATCAGACTTTCCAAAGAGGGATGTACCTCTTTTAAAATGTGTTTCCACAGTCTCCAAAAAGGCCACTCCTCTCAAAGGAAATCGCACACATACCCACCCACACACACAGACTTGGTGTTTGCAGGACTCAAACCCCTACCTGACAATGTTATGACACTAGTGAGATACACATTAACATGACACACTATTTGTTTTATTGGATGCATTCATTTCAAAAGCTCTATTTGTAGGATGCTGACATCATCACACTTGGCAAAGAGGGATTCACCACTCCTAATGTATTTCCACAGTCTCCATAAAAGCCACAGCTCTCAAAGGAAATCCCACACATATACACTTAGTGTTTGCAGGACTCAAACCCCTACCTGACTATGTTTTGAAACTAGTGAGATACGTATTAACATGACACCCTATTTGCTTTACTGGGTGCATTCATTTCAAAAGCTCTATTTGTAGGATGCTGACATCATCACACTTGGCAAAGAGGGATTCACCACTCCTAATGTATTTCCACAGTCTCCAAAAAGGCCACTCCTCTCAAATGAAATCATACACATACACACACACACACACACACACACACACACACACACATGGCGTTTGCAGGACTCCAACCCCTACCTGACTATGTTATGACACTAGTGACATACGCATTAACACAACGCGCTATATGCTGTATTGTGTGGTTGCTATTCACATGCTAGGTTTGTAGGTTGCTGACATCAGACTGGACATGGTTATGTGTGTGCATGTAGTGTTATGCAATCCCACAAATGAACCTTGTGGGTCAGCAGGTGTGAACATCTTGAACAGGAAAACACAATTCATACCTGGTGTGATCTATCTGTGGACATATTACCATTCCTTCATATGACAATATATATTCATGCACGGATTGTAGGTTTTGTGGATACCACATGTGTCTGTGATATTGGTACAGGGTTATTCATGCTCTATGTGGGACCTGTGTTGCTCCTGTCAGTGATGTTTGTCCTGGGTGGCTGCCTTGCAAGATATCTAGCAGGTTGGGGGAACATGATGTGCTCATGAACATACCACAGACGTTTGTGTTGTGTGTTTGTTGGTTTACAACATCTCTGTTCCTGACTGCAATCATGATGGACTCCATGGACTAGCATTTTGGACTTTGTAGGCTTATAGGAATATAGTTTCCATGGTGTGTTGTGCACCAACACCTATGGGGTGTGCCACATGTTGCTGTAACACATTCAATGGTGTAAGATCCTGTAGAGAGTGTGAGGCTCAACAGACTATTCGGGTGCAGTGTCTGTTTGCCCTGTCATTCACTTATGACACATATGGGGAAACATTGTTATCCACGTGATGGGATTCATTTGGCATTGTGGGGACCAGTTTACACATTCTACATGTGATATCTCCTGGAATGATGTTAGGGCCTTTTGTCACTGGGAGGTGGGTATGTATGTATGGGCCTGTCTGACAGGATGTTGACATTGTCAGTCAGGTACGGTTGACCCTGACTCAGGACATATATGACTGTACATCGATATTTCTCACCTAGCTAAAGGAGGTGTAATGTTTCTGTCTGTACTCCTTTGCAGATTATCTTTCCACAGCAACAACAAACCTGAACACTAAAACCCTGTTATACTCTTTTACACACTTGACACACTACTGATCCTTTGTGATCAGTCGACAGTGTGTGTCATCATCATCATATCCTGGCATGTCCAAAGGTCACTCTTGTGTGTACTCTCCAGTCCAGCTGGTGCATATTGGTATTCTGACGCATTGTTACAACTGCCTTATGTACACAGGTAACACTGTCCTCCTACCAACTAACTCAGATATCTGTGAGAGGTGCAACTGTATAGACGGACAGGAGGCTGAGCTCTCCCTAGTCATGACTGGCACAGTCTATCAGGTGGTGAAGGTAACCACACACACCACAAATACAGTCACACATGCACCTATGACAACAGCAAACTGTATACATTGACACACAATGACATACTTGGAGCATCTAAATGTACTCTGCCTAAACAGCCGAGACATCCAAAGCAGACACACAAACAACTGCTAATGCACAACCATACACACATATCATCACATAGTTCACAAAGTCATTGTGCCACACAGTCACTGCCCTTAGGCCTACACAACACACCTCATGCAACTGTATTAGGTGAGTGTAATTGTCGGTCACACTGACATCCCACTCACCATGATGAACTAGGTGAAGGTCACTTTGTGATGTGTGTCGGGTGCCAGGATATACGACATGACACATGCACTGTTGTCAGTCCACTGCAAGTACAACTATGGCTCCATCATTGTACATTCCGGTGTGTAGACCCCCAGATGTTCCTCCCTGGACTACATGACAAGAGATATAGAGGGGCTCTCTGATCATGTAGGCCAGGACAGTTTGACCCTGACCTTGTGTAGCATCTTACCCTCAACAAGTACTATGCCACAGTATACAGATGACATGATCAGTTTTAACAGTTGCCTAACATATTGTTGTCATTCACAGGGGATCCAGTGTCTGTCAGCCTGGGATTACGTGCTCAACATGCCATGTACATTCACTATGGACGCCATGCAGCTGTCACTCCTAGGCTTTCACAGACTGCGTTAGGCTCTTGACACACACATAGTGGCTGTTTGAAGCAAGGGTCGGATGACATAACCACAGCCATAGACATTACAGGGTACAGGAAATGGAGAGTGATGGTGCTCAACAACTGATGTCAAACCCTCAGAATGCATGCACTCAGGACTCACATCAGTATGGAATCTGTCGATATATGTGCAGTAACAAACACCTGGTTCAGGCTCACAAAAGCACAGCAGCACTAACATGTTTTACATCATACCATGGTTTTCAGACACAGGACTCGGTCTGGACAACAACAGTAGGGGGAGATTCCATATACATCATTCAGACACACACCTCCAGGTTGGTAGCAGTACACAAAGCATTGGGGAACATACATGTGCAACTGAGAGTGGTCAAAACTGCATTTCAGTTTGTAGACTGTTACAAACCACACTCCCAAACATAGGCACAACAGTTGTTATTCCTGGAAACACTGGGGAATGTGAAGGTCTCACCAAACACTATTATATTGTGTGACTTCAAATACACACACATTGACTGGGTATACTACTCAAGCAGTGACACCCTCGCACAACAGTTGCTAAGATTGTTACACTCAAATGCTAGGGCAGACCTGGTCACCACACCCACAGGAGGTTATACATGTGGTACCTGATCATCACACACATGGGGACTCCATGTTCCACAACAGAGGTATACCTGTAATTGTTAAGGTTGGAACATACATTCATCTACTAGACATACATATCCCATACACACACACATCCTATGTGATCTCATTGACATACTTCTCATGGGCAAATATCACACTTGTACAAACTGAGGTGGTATCCCTCAATGACCCTGGGACAGTGTTAATCACGGTTCAAACAACTACATACTTCACAAGCACATTCTATGGACAACTACTGGAATTCATGGATCATGCTATCCCAGATAACTACAAGACTCACTCCTCCAAAGGCAGGGGACCTGTCTACTGGACCACGGCCATTACTGAGCTGTACATGGACAGGAAGAGGCCACTACATTATGGAATGCAATCACAATCTGGAAGGCATCTCTGATCAGTACTATGGTATAGCTACGATCAGTTGTTGATTCATCTAAGGCCCACTTCTAACAGATTCTTGCAAAAGACACTGTGGACAATCACAAGGTTTTATTTAGTTATGTCAGGGACCTGTGTGTGTACTCGCAGATATGCTGTGAGTTACTGCATAATTACAAATGATACAGTGAACCCACTGACATTGTGAACATCCGGGACAACAGATTGAGTGGGAATGTTTCCCCACCATCCCCCTGCAGTGCACATGTCCATCACAACAGGGTGTAGCCTCCCTGACATCACAGATGGACATGTGTGTGCTGCCCTCTCCATAGCAGACAACACAGCATCAGTGGGACCAGATAGTGTCCCAGACTGTGGCATGCATGAGATTCATGACAAACTTCACACTCACATTATGTCACTGTTCAATATCACAGTTACTACAAGATGTGTACCCATGGAATGGCATACAGCTACGGTGTACCCACTCCACAGTGCTGGTGTCACAAGGGACCCTGGACATTATCACAATATATGCCTAACTATCCTGGTCTGCTATGCTATGGAGTGTATCATCATGGAACACATACACATACACATTGTGACCCTACAGACACTGGATCCTACACAATTTGGTGTTGTTGTGGGCATATCTTGCCTCTTGCAGATGTTTGATGTCTTTAAACAGTTCACAGGTCCATAGACATACACAGGGTTGTCCACACAGCCTACCTGGAGCTCGCACACCACTTCTTCACAATACCCCACTTGGCCTTTACACATTAGATCACCGTATTCAATATCTACACATACGTCACAATCTGGATTGCTACCTGGATCATGGATAGCACACACATGGTCAGTACTGCAGGTGCCATGTCTGACTATACACCAGTTACATGTGGCATCCCACAGGGCTTAGTCCTGGGACCTCTCTTGTTCTGTATATATTTCTGATACATACTGGCTAACACAGGGGGAATATGGATGACCATGTTTGCAGATGGCTGCAAACTGTGTGCCATATTCGACTACACAGCTGGCACAGGCATCCTCAGAAAGGGTCTCACAGAGATGGCTGACTGGTGCCAGAGCCATGGCCTACAGCTACCTTACTTTAGATGCATAGCCATCACATTTGTTAGTAACATCGTGCACACACATTACCACATAGGTGATGATACATCACGTACAGTGTGTGTAGTTTGTGATTTGTGGGCATGAATACTTAGTACTCTTGACTTTGACATTCACATTGCCAATGTTGTTGGACACACCTTCTATTTAGGCAACCTTATCCCATACAGTTTTACATCCAGATCAGGTGGGGTCATTGTGACCCTGTAGTTATCTGGCACATGCTTGAATACAATGGCCCATTTTGGATGTACCTTACCCAACACCTGCAGCAACTGGAATGTGCACTGATTTACATACCAAGTGGATCTGGGGACTCACACAGATGGTATGCACAGTTTGGCTATGGTAACCTCAGCTATCCTCAGTTGCTTACTGCCTACTTGGATGCAGTCTGTGCCTTTTCTCTGATGCCATGTCCATCACAGCATTGATGGACAGGCTCCACATGAGGATATCACAGTCACTTACAGCTCCATGCTCCAGGGACAGATACATGAGCAATGATGTTAATAGGACATGCTGGAGGGGCATATTACCATCACAGAGGCTTCACTCACTCGGGAATGTGATCACAGTACCACATATGCACAGACCCATGCTGAACACCTACAGGTGACAGCTTCACAGGTGGACAGGTGATCGTATGTTTAGCCCTGGAATATCTTATGGGTCCTTGCTAGACAGAGGCAGAATGACATGAACATATGTGAGATATCTTGTGTGACCTATTATTGACAGGCACAGTCTACTGATCTAGCATGATTGCAGACTACAAACACACTGTGGCTAGGCTTCTACATACCCTAGGGCAGATAGCCTAGTGCCAACCTCTGAACCTATGCTGATGTTCAGGATGCACATTGTTCAGTGATGGCACTGAGTGCAGATTTTGTTTCTTCTTTGCTTTACCACTTCCTATGAACAACCTAGGTTTCTGCATTACATATTTGATTGTGAGAGTATTTCACTATTTTATATTGTGTCTGTTGTCATCTCACTGTATGCACATGGTGGATTGGTGAATAGTACGAGGTTCCAGGGTTGACAGTTGCAACTGTGGGATATGTGTGGCCCACTGCTGTACTCAAACTTTATCTAAGTGTGTGAGCATGCCCAGTTCAGACTTTCAGTGTTTTGTTGCCTGACATTTGTCTCATAGTTTCAAGTGTGTGAGCATGCCCAGTGTGACCTTGCAGTATGTTGCTGTCTGTGGTCCACTATGTTTGTTGATGTGTGTGAACATTACCAATATTAACATTTATACTATATGTGTGTTGAATATCAGGTTCTATTATCACTGCAGGCCTCACCTTTGTGTCTTGACTCGACAGGGATTATGCTATGCATGCAAAGTTTCCATTAGATACTTAGCATTGACTTGTCAACATTTTTTCATGCAAGCTGACCATTGACATACTGTCATGGTTTAGTGGTTATGTTCTCTGACTATAGTGCACTGGGTTCGAGGACTGTCACTGCTTCATATTTTCATACATGGCAGAACAGACTGCTTCAAGAATAGTAAAGCAAATATGAACTTGTTAACCTGCTTTTGATGAACTATACCCACATTTGACCAGACTTGCACAACATTGCTCAATGTTGCCCAACATTGCTGGACAGTGCACAATATTGATGAACATTGCCTATAGTTGTGCTTCTTAGTGTGTGCAATTTTGTTCACATATACTAAATAGTGGTGAGAGCTGTTTAGCAGTGCTTTATATTGCTTAACACATAGCAATCATGCCTCAGGTGGTGCTGCAGGGCTGCCTATGTCGGATGCACATTTTACACTCCCTATACATGTTTGTTAACAGGTAGTGTCAAGTTAGGCATCGCTTTTACTGTATGTGCGAGTCGGAGAGAGGTATCATTTCCAGGGTTCCTACTGAGCCAGTGTATATGCTATGCTTTGCCTCTTTGCCAAGGCCAATGCATACTGGGCACGCCTACTTCTGCCTACTGGGGCAGGCTCAGGTTGTTCCTCCTCTGAGTCACACTCTACCTGTGATGGCCTTGGCAATGGTGGGGGGCTGTTGTGCCCGGCCCTATGCTGATCCTGCTGCAGCTGTTTTCGCAGGATCATATTGTGTAACATAGCACATACCATGACTATTTGGGTACATGTAGTTGGTGAGTACTGCAAGGCTCCACCAGATGTGTCCAGGCACCGGAACCGTGACTTGAAAAGTCCAAACACACGCTCAATTACATTTCGTGTTTGTGCATGTGCCTTATTATGGCGTTCCTGTTCAGGTGTGTGTGCATTTCTGATGGGTGTCATCAGCCACGGCTCGAGTGCATATCCGGCATCCCCCACTAGGTGACCATAAGGGATGTCCCCAGTGGCAAATGTCTGGTACAGCTGTGTCAGATGCCAGATATGGGAGTCATGGTAGCTTCCAGGGCAGCCAGCACACACATTCATTATTATGCCCTGGGCATCACACATGACCTGGCAGTTGATGGAGGGGAAGCCCTTGCGGTTAATGTAGGCCCTACCCCGCTCACCAGCTGGTGCTTTGATGCATATGTGCGTGCAGTCTATTGCACCCAGTACCTCAGGGTATTCTGCTATTTGCTACAAGAGATGCATATTGCTGGCCAATACCTCACAGGCATTGGGGAAATATACATGATCACCAACATGTGCTGACATGGCATCCAGGAACTGGTGTAGTACCCTGGAGGCTGATGCCTGTGATATCCCCATCATATCGCCAGTTGGTCACTGGAAGGTACCTGTTGCTAGTATTCTTAGGCCAAGACATACCTTGGTTTCCACTGGGATGGGTTCCCCTCTGTAGGTTCTGTGTGTGAGGTGTGGCCTGCACAGCTCAACAAGTTGCTGCAGGAGCTCTCTGTCCACTCTATAGCGCTCCACTATCTCCAGCTCATGTAGCCCCTGGTAGGTTACCCTGGGTCTGTACACTCTTCTCCGTCTCCTCACTGTGGGTTGCTTAGCAGTATTCGCATTGTCACCACCCTCAGCATGTTGCATATGTCGCCTTATGACAGCAATGGCAACCCCTAACATTTATTTGTTTCAGTAAAGCTTTTTCAGTTTTCACTTCTATTAGCTTACTGCAGTGTTGCAGTGTGTCTGAGAAAAACAAAGTGGAATGTTTTTTGCTGAGTTTTAAGTGCTGGACTGAGCTGGGCTAGTGTAATGCCTGTGTAATTGTCTGATTCTGATTGTTTTCACCTGCTAGCTCTGCTAGTACTCCCTGGTTAACTTCCTACTATTTGTTGTGCTTCCTTTTCCCTTTCTGTTTCCTCAGGGGGCAGTGCCTCGCAAACACGCACACACCAGCTCACATGCACGCACACTTGCTTACACAGACTAAAACTTGCTTATTCCTGTTACAACGCACGCACACCGGCGTAAACGCACTTACAACTGTTTACACAGCCTTACATATGCTTGCTCAGGCCTACACACGCGCACACACGCTTACATGCACGCACACTGTCTTACTTGGGTTTACTGGTGCACACACGTGCGCATGCACGCTCAGCAAGAAACTTTGGTGTTATCCACAGCATACACATTTGGTTTCTTGACTTTACCTGGCCTACCTGTTGACACACCTCTTTCACTTTTATGTAAATGTAGGCTGCCACATGCCACTCTGCTTCAATGAGATGCACTCCTTTCATTCATACCCCCCTGGTGATGTCACCTATCTTCTACTCTGTTACTCCCCTTATCCTACTCCTACACTCCACTGACTGTGCTCATTTGCTATGTGAACTTGCGATTCACTATCATAACTCTCATTTGCATGGGATTGCCTACTACTGCTTAGTTAAATCTCTTAGACTGAGCTTCCCCCCTTAGTAACCTCTACTCGGTGGCCATGTTGTCTTCAGCCTTCCACTCACTTGCATTGTAAATTCATTTGAGCTATGAAATCCACATTTGTGGATCTTAAGCATTCATTTTCTGCTTTTTAGGGCGCAGCGCATTTGCGTTAAACCCCAGAAATTGGGATTAAAAAAAAAGTTTTTTTTTTTATTTTGCATCACTTCCCATTGGCAATGGATGTATTTTTGTCTATTGGCATGCTTCCTCCTGTGAATGCATGCTTTTTCTACTGTTGACATGGCTCTGTTTTGCTATTTGCAGAACTGTACTCAGTTATCAACTGAGTACATTTCTGCAGATAACACTACTCCTACTCGGACAGGTTTGGGTTTCCTGGATCGCAAATTTACCTCATTTGCATGGCTTTCACCTGCAATTAAGGTAATTTGCATATCCCAGCCCTGTCCGTGTAGGACTAGTTTAGTGAGCTCAGTTGCATGCACCTGCCGACTGTTCCTGGATCGCTCGGCGGACATGTTGGCTTGCTGGAGTCTTACTCTACTCTTAGACTCGGTGCAAGACTTCATGAATCCGGCCCTCACACTTTAACCACTCAAGTGCTGAAAGGGAACCAACAAGTAATAAATGTATACACCTAAATGCTACTAGAATGGCAGATGAGGGGGTATATGTAATGGTACACTAAATGCAAAATGTATATTAATTTAAATGTTAAAAGTATTAAAAATATAAAAATATATTCTCATTTAATGTAAATATATAGGCATGCATACAATTATCAATTTTATGCAAATACAACCTGCACATGTATATTTAAACATATTCTATAATCTGCATATATAAAGAATATATTTTTTAAAATGATCATAATTACTTTGTCTGCACTAAAACTTTTTTTTTCCAATGTCTTTAACTTTAAAATTGGAGAAATGGAGCTTCTCTCTTTTAAACCTGGCCAGCTATCAGCTTGCAGATGAATCTGCCATTTAAGTTCACTGATCTCTAACATCAGCCCCCGTGGTTTATTATCATCAAAGGCACATGGTCTATAA
>NC_056741.1:110037885-110075532 GCF_019279795.1 Protopterus annectens
ATCCATTCAGCATGTGAAGAGTGGGTGAAGATAGATGAAGGCTGCCAGCCTAGCCAGATAGAATTTTGGAGATAATTCTGTCATCTGCAAATATTAATGTAAACCACAGGCTTGCTGTCTTAAGTGGTAAAAATAGTGTTAACATGTGGAACTGAAAAAAATGTAACAGTGCACTCTACTGACTAAGTAAAAAATGTTGTGACCTTTTGATGTAAACATGGCTCTGGCAGGTCTAGATGAAGGAATTCTTGCTATTGTTTTAAGGCCATAGTTAATGGCCAGAATTTGCATGCATAAATGTCCTTAATGGCTTTGCTTCCTGACCTGGTGTGAGCTTACTAAAGAATGTAGTCTGTTAGCCTGGGAACCCAGGGATGTGTGAAGAATGCTGCAATGTGAGCCAGCGGCTATGTGTACGTGACAACTATCCCTTGTCTTTCTGTCCCAGATATTTGCAGTCATTGTGGTCATGTTGTTGAAATAGCCTGTTTGCCAGTGGTTGCCACATATTCATATGGGAATTATTTGACACTTGTGGAACACACAGCGGTGTTTACGGGCCAACACGTAGCCACGGTCAGTACTGTGGTAGCACATTCTTTTTTCCACGATACATACCTATTGCTGTGTGACTTTCCCAACGTATCATATTGCATGTAACATATCAGTGTCATACATACCGGCATGACTATTACATACGTCTTTTACATTTCTTATAGGTTCATAGGTTCATAGGTTTATACTAGGCTATCTGCCCTAAGGCATGTATAAGCCTAGCCCAAAGTTTTGTGGCTTACGCCACCCCTTATGTGGAAAAATACTGTGCCCATTAGTTTGTTGCGCCTCTGTCCAGCAGTGACCCAGAGATGATTACCGGGGTAAACCTACGATCTCCCATCCACAGGTCAAGATTTCTCTTGAACAGAGCCAGCGAGGTGCTCTGCCTAACATGGACCGGGATTTTATTCCACAGCATAGGAAGTCTCTGAGTGATAAATCTATCCCTCCAGCACGTCCTATTTATATCCGTACTAAGGTTTAAGTCGCTTGCTCTAGTGGTTCTGGTGGATTTGGATTTGTTGAGGTGGAGCATGTCCATCAATTCCGGGTTGGACATGGCCTTGTATGTCAGGCACATGTCACCTCTGAGCAGACGGTATGCGACTGAATAGAGCTGGAGTTTCTTCAATCTGGCAGCATATGACAGATTTTGGAGTCCCTTTATCCTTTTGTTGAGGAACTTTTGGGGTCTCTCCAATTGCGGCAGATGTCGGGTGAGATACATCCCGAATGGGGCATTGTACTCGATCATTGGTCTGATAAGTGAAGAGTACAGGGGAACAATGACCTCACTAGATCTGGATGTGAATCCCTTCATGATCATGTGGGCAATGTAGAAGGTCTTTCTAACCACTTTAGCAATGTGAGTGTCAAAAGTAAGGCCACTGTCAACCTGGGTCCCCAGGTCCCTGATAACCTCTTCTGTGCTTAGTGGATTGCCACCTATATGGTAGCTTGGGGTTACCTTGCTTTTCCCGAAGGGTATGACTATACATTTTTTGGCGTTTAACATCAGGCCATGGCACTGGCACCAGCTATCAGTTTCCGTGAGTCCCCTCTGAAGGATATCCGTGTCCGATGCACTTTCCACTATGGCGCCCAGTTTGCAGTCGTCTGCAAACTTTGTCATCCAAAGTCCTCCCATGTTGACCTGTACTTCTGAGAAGTAGATGCCGAACAATAGGGGGCCAAGGACCGAGCCCTGTGGGACACCACTTGTGACCAGCTTGGAGTATGGGGAATATTCCTGTGCTACCATCTGGAACATTTTCACTTTGTATCGTTCTATGTCAGGACACACCTAGCCAGGGTGGGGCTGTCACTACTACTCTGGGACTAGTAGTGAACATATGCCTGAGGCTAGTTTACCGTATGCCTACACCTAATATTCTGATCTGCCTCTAACTTGGCACCAACATACACATGTTGCAGACACACACACATTACACTCACACAGCGACGCACGGCACCCTCAACGCACACGTACACATACTACGGCACTCACTGGGACGATTGCACACAGTACCTACGTGGACCGCAACACCGGCAGCGGTGACTAACTCTCCCTTCATATCATCATAGTATTACACGCGCATGTACTGTTACAGTACTGTGTTCTGTCGGTCTTTCAGCCTTGCGGTTATGCATATCGGTATGTTACACGTTCCATGGTTGGCGGTATCCTATTATTTTGAACCTCCCAGATGTTCAGATTGTCATTGCACTATCTATAATATTTACAGATATCGCTGGATACATCTCAGTCACCTTATTTCCCTCTAATTCCCTTTCTTCTCTGTATTATATATATGTATATGTGTACATATATATCTATATATATATATATATATATCTATATATATATATATATATATATATATATATATATATATATATATATATATATATATATATAGATATATATACATATATATATATATATATATATATATATATATATATATATATATATTTATATATATATATTTATATTTATATATATACATCTTGTATTAACGTGGCAGGCACACAGCAACTCCATATGCTGTAGGACTCACGTACTGTTCAGGTGTTGGCATTACATGTTCCACTGGCTGTTGGGTTTACAGTGTTTGGGGGCTGCCTATGTAGGAGTCACACATATGGCCACCCATACATTACAATTTACAGGTGGTCATGTTTGTGTGCCGTCCATTTCACTGTGTGTGCAGGTGGGGAGGTGTCAGTCCATGGGGCCTACGCTGTCAGAGTATGTGCTATATGTTCCCTGTTTGCCAAGGCGTAGGCATATTGGGTACGCCTCCGTCTGCCTACTGGGGCTGGCACAGTGTGTTCATGGTCTGGATCCCTCTGTGCCTGGACTGGCCTTGGCAATTGTGGTGGGCTTTGTGGCCCTTCACCATTATGTGCCTGCAGCAGCTGCTTCCGCAGGATCATATTATGTAGCATGGCACATACTATGAATATGTGGGCACATGTGCCTGGAGAGTACTGCAAGGCTCCACCAGATGTATCCAAGCACCGGAACTGTGATTTCAGCATCCCGAACACACGCTCTATGATTATTCTGGTTTGTGCGTGTGCCTCATTATGGCGTTCTTGCATGTGTGTGTGTGCATTTCTGATGGGAGTCATCATCCACGGCGCCAGTGCATAGCCAGCATCCCCCATGAGATGGCCTTGTGGGATGTCCCCCCTGACAAATACCTGATACAGCTGTGAGGCATGCCAGATATGGGAGTCGTGGTAGCTTCTAGGGCTGCCAACACACACATCCATGATAATGCCCTGGGCATTGCGCACAACCTGGCAATTGATGGAGTGGAATCCCTTGCGGTTTATGTAGCGTCTACCCTGCTCACCAGGTGGTGACTTGATTTGTATGTGCGTACTGTCTATCGCACCCAGTACCTCCGGGTATTGTGCCACACGGTGGAAGTGGCGCATAATGCTAGCCAAATCCTCCTGAGATCTGGGGAAGTATATATGCTTATTGGCACGTGGTAACATGGCATCCAGGAACTGGTGTAGTACCCTGGATGCTGATGCCTGTGACATGCCCATTATATCTCCAGTTGGCCTTTGAAAGGTACCTGTGGCCAGTATTCGCAAGCTTACACATACCTTTGTGTCCACTGGGATGGGTTCCCCTCTGTTGTTTCTTGTTCTCAGGCATGGCCGGCACAGCTCCACTATTTGCTGTAACATGTCCCTGTCCACCCTGTAACGCTCTACTATCTCCAGGTCATGTAGCCCCTGGTAGGTTACCCTTGGTCCGAACACTCTCCTTCTCCTCCAAGGCCTGCGGTGGTTGTCGACATCCTCCACAACACCGTCTGTCTCTAACACATGCTGATGGATCACAGCTATGGCAGCACCCAACATGTACATTTTAAAAGTTCCCCGTGTGTTTACACCTATGGTGCGGTGTTTGGGAATACACGGCTGTGTGTTGTGTGCATTCACACTTTATACTATTGTGCTGTGCACACCGATGATGTCATAGGGTGTGTTTGTACAGCTGTATATAAGGGTTATCTTCCATGTTTTACCGATGGAACTACAACGGTGTTGCCTTTGGTGTTGAATTACTTTTGCCTGCCATGGATTACCTTTCGACCTTCCCTCACTATTTCTGCACATTGCACCTACCATTTTCTGGCATGCATCCTGCAGAGCACTCTCATTTGTACTTTCATGGACATGGCATATCATGCGTTTTGTGTGCTACTGCCATTGTGCTGCCAGTCTGCTTTGTTCTGCTGTGTCAGGTCTTCTATCTTTGCAATCTGCTACCTCCCCTACTTTCTTTGCATTCATATGCCTCCCCTATCCCGTTTTGCAGGTTTCTGCATGCAGAGTTGTCAGCTGCCGTCGATTGGCCTTCGTGGGTTGATTAGTGTTGATTGCTCATTCGTACTCCAATTACACTTCTTCCGCATTTCCTTATATTCTTCACATCACCTTCCTGTTTCCAATATTGTTTGCAGGGCGTGCATCAGATTACTAGGTTTCAGGAACATTGTCATCCTCGTACACATGCACTTCTGCACGCAATGTGTGCTCTCAGCTAAACTATTACCCCACACCCCGGTCCTGCAGCTTTAATTAGCGATGTACAGCCCAGGTTTGCTATGCTTCAATGTGCTTACTGCTACGGTGGCACACCCCTCTGCTGATGTCATGTATTTCCTCTGAGCCACTCCTCGGTGTTTTACCACTGCGCCGTGTGGTACAACCTTACTCCGGCGGGACATTTGTGATTCAGTATTATCTGCCTCATTTGCATGGCATTGACTACTAATTCATAGTTACCATGCCGAAGACTGCCGCGAGTCCTTGGCAACCCTTGCACCATGGTTGTGGTGTTCCATACATACCATAGTGTATTATGCTGTAAACCTGATTTCTATTACGATGCTATTTTATAACATTGTTATATTATTTCATTATGTTGCACCTTCTGCACACATGTCCTGCGGTTCTGATGTGAGTTACTGTGGACATGACATTTAAGTTGTTATTTACGTGTTGTGCATCTTTTCTTATGCCATTGTCTGTGTATTTCGCCATTGGCATATGTTAACAGTGTGATACCTGGGTCTGACACTCTTCCATTACTCTGATGTTATGTTTGGGTAAATGTAAACCATTTTTTTTGGTTTACATTGCCGTGAGCTTATGCTACGCCTGCACCACTTCGTGAATCGCTATATGCCTTCATTTGCATGGTGACACACTGCACATAGGGTGATTAACATACCTACGCCGGGGGGCTGCGCAGATCTGGCGTACGCCGGTAGTGCACGTGGAATAGGATCATACCTGAATCGCTCGGCGGCCATATTTGGCATTATAACGCCTACGCTATGCGTGTGCCTGGCGCAAGGTTCATGAATCCCGGGGTTAGTGTTAATCACTTCTGCTGACCTCTCTTCCTGCATGCAAACTATCCCTTTTTTCCACTCCATATTTTTCTTCTTCAATTTATTCTTCATCTAGTTCACTCTCCCTCAATGTTCTTTTGTCCTTCCTCATGTGTGTGCTTTTCGATTTACTCTTCTTTTTTATAATTTATCATTTGCTCTTGACAGTCCATCCAAAGGTGATCATTTTTTATGCAACCTGCATTCAGCCACATACCTTCTTGTTGTATGTCCTTTCTCCACACATTGGTTACATTGTACCCTTTCACAATTGTCAATAAAATGAGAAAATTCCTCTCTAAAAAAACATGATTTAGGCTTGGCAGCATATCTTAATGTCCCTCTATGACCTGCTACAAAAATAACACTTTTTTTTTCATATTTCAAAACAACTTCCAACCACCACCCTCCCTTCCATATTTTTCTCTCATCTCTAAGTTTCAAAATATTATCAACAGTTTCACACAAACTCTGTATACATTTTCTAATTTTTCTTCTGCTTCCAGTTCATTGTGTCTAATCTGCAAAGTAACATTTTTTAACATTTAAGTTACTACCAGAAAACAAGTAAATGTTCTATGAATTAATGTCCTTTGTTTTGTTACACAGTTCCAGAAATTTCATTATCGGTCTCCATTTCAAATATTAAACCACAAAAAGTCTTTGTCTATATATGATTAAAAGACTGAATGTTTTATGCTTTAAATTTCAGAACATTTCCCAACTTGTCCCATACATAATCAATCCCCGAGATTCAATAAGCTCTGTGTAGGAATAGTGCTATTTCTACACAGAGTGAACTGTGTCCATGTTCACCTAGCCTTAACAGCAGCTTGCCTTGCATATTCATGAAGGCACACTGCTGCTAAGGCTACATGGACACAAACACTACTGAGTGCAGGGGATGTGTTTAAGTAGTGCATGTACTTCTAGCACGCCCGCTGCACTCAGAAAGTGCCTTACGGCACTTCCTAAAAATATTTCAATGTCCATGGACACCGAAACAAAATAAAATTAGTAAAACAGTGTCTGCAAGCACTGAAATAGATAGGAGAGCAAGAAAGCAATGCAGGGGGTGTGTGACAGACTCTGTCACATACCCCCTGCATTGTCAAAGTGCTGTTTGGCACTCTGCAAGCACTTTCAGTGTCTGCAAACACTGAAAGCAGGAAGTTCAGATAGGAAGCAATGCAGGGGGTGTTTGACATGTACTGTCACACACCCCCCTGCATTGTCAAAGTGTTGTATGGCACTTTGTAAGCAGGAAGTCCAGATAGGAAGCAATGCATGGGGTGTATGACAGGTACTGTCACACACTCTCTGCATTGTCAAAGTGCTGTATGGCTCTTTGCAAGTGCTTACAGTATCTGCCAACACTGAAAACACTCATCCCAATAGGAAGCAATGCAGGGGGTGTGTGACAGGTTCTGTCACACATCCTCTGCATTGTCAAAGTGCCATATGGCCATATAACTCAACTGTACAGGTTTCCGCAGAATGCCTGGATGCCTGCCTCACATAACTCTCAACCTCATAGAGCCAGAAATATGTACAAAGCCATAAATAATGGGGTCTATATTAGAACATCAAAGTTTTGAAACTTTGAATGTTCTAATACTGACCCCTATTCAGAGAACGCTGAAAATAGCGAAGCTGCAAAACACCAAATTTTTTCCTAGGGAAAGAATTTGGTTGGCCATTTCTGTGGCTTCACTATTTTCAGCACTGTGATGGAAAGTTACGTGTTGGGTTCAGGTAAGTGTGTGATTGTGTGGATGTGAGGGATAGGGTGTGGGTTAGGTGAGTTAGGGTTAGGGCGCGGGTCAGGTGAGTGTGTAATAGTGACAGACTTTAGGGTTAGGGTGGGGTAGGTGAGTTTGGCTTAGGGTGCAGGTGAGGTCAGTGTGTGATAGTGACGGTCTTTAGGGTTAGGGTTTGGGTTAAGGTAAGGGGATAGATAGTAGTGTATGTACAGTTTAGAGTGGGGTTAGATGTAGGATTTTAAGTGTATGTGTGTGGATTGCTGTTTTTTTTGGTGTGCTTGTGCTGTATGTGTTTTGGAACAGTGAATGTTTTCCCTGGGAAAAATTTCGCTGTTCTGCATGTTTGATATTTTAAGCATTCGCTGAATAGGAGTTGATATTAGAACATTCGAAGTTTTAAAACTTCAGTGTTCTAATACAGACCCAAATAATGGGGGGACAAAGGCCCACAAATAGGGACACCTCTTAAATATTGCACATATAAACTTGGAAAGCTGAAAGAATAACAGGTTTAGCATGTGCACAGATTTTCTGAAGGGTATGAAGTCTGAAACACAAATGTCTATCATTATCCCCTGACATAAACCCTGAGTGATCTGCCAGTGATTTGTCCCTATGTGTCCCCTTACACATTCCCTTACAGCTAAAGTCTGAAAGATGAGCTAGTGTAGTGGTTAGAGTCCCTGCTTTGCATGCAGGTGTTCATGGTTTGAGTACCAAGGCAGGCACTTCATTTTCACATGGGGAAGCAGTGATAAAATTATTTTAATTTTAAATAATGTAGTAATTGATATTTATCAACCACCATAGTAACCACGGTAGTGTAGCTGGTTTAAAATGTAAGTGTGAGTGCATGTAACATTTGAAATCACCCATGTATACATGTGTCCCTTACAGTATAGTCACACCCTATGGTAATGTAATGAAAGCACATAGACAGATGTCATGTAAAGTAAATCATATACACTTACTAATATGTCAGTAATGATTAATTAAGTCATTATCCAGATATTTTTCTAAAATGAAAAGTGAGCAATGGTTAGCAGTGCTCAGTGATGCTTAGACAGTGTAAGCATTGCTTAAATGTGAATGCTAAGCAGCAGTCAGCTCTGCTAAATGGGTTTGCGCACTATTAAGCAACGTTTAGCAAGTACCCCTTTAAACACTGTTCAACCCAGCTTAGCAGATTTGTGTGTTGCTAAGCTATGTTCAGCATTTTCTAAATGGTTCAATGATGGCAAAGGGAGTGACTATGGCCTTATTTAGATCGTATGGGTGGGAATACAACCAGAACCTGTTTAGTTTGATCTCTACCAGAACATGCATGGCATAGGAGAGGGAGTGTGCTTTTGGGTGCATCCTGGGGCATCCTGGAATCCAGGGCCATAGCTGCTCCTCATAGAACACCATGACGACAGAATGCTGCGCGGCCAGTACAAGGGATCTCAGTACAAAGCGGAGGTCTGGAACCATCTGGCATGTGACCTCACCAGTGCCACTAAAATCTCCCAAACTGGTGAGCAGGTACAGCATCATTATGCCAACCTAAAGCATAGGAAGCGGGATCTCTGGCCCAGTGGATCCAATATGCTCTGAACCAGCATGCTCTAGCAGTTTGTAAGTATCTGAGATATAGCTGTACCAAATTCTAGCCTGAGTATGTGATAGACAGGTACACAAAATGTTTATTTGTCACCCCTACAGCTGTAGCAGAGAGGGCTATGAACATTGAGGCTCATGCAGACAGACTGGCTCGGATGCACCGACAGGCTGGTGAGTACATATTTATCTTGCAGTATATTGTGCCATAGAGTATGAGGAGTACACCTGTTTACTGCCAGTGGGTATACCTTGTACTGTGTCTCATGAATAAATGATGTTTGTCACACTAATATTGATTCACAAAATATACATTAATAAAACTATCATTTCAACCTTAATAAAGATTTTTACTAGAAACAGTTGTGTTTACACTGGTATGTTGTGCAAATAGGATGTGTACAGGTTCTTCACAGCAAATATTATGATGACAGCATGAATCAACTGAGGCTGTTCTGAGAACCAGCTAGTATGCAAAACAGTAGACTGTGGCATTATAAAACAAGATATAAAGGAAATATGTAACACTGTATGCACTAAGATCTGAACCCTGAATAGTAATGTCTACAGTATTATAGTGTGTCCCCTGCAGCATAGCATTCCTGTGTCAACCTTTGCTCTTCAGATGTCATTATTTCAAAGGATTAATACACAGTACACTATCTGTCATGCATGAGTCACAGGATTATAAGGTTAGACTGTTTAACCAAGAGAGTATTAGGCAGAAACCAGTCAAAAAATAAGCAGCAGTTCCCCGGTAGCTCAGTGCAAGGAAAAATAGGTTTGTTGTACATTTTGCACACCCAGACATGGTTCAAATCCAGGGAGTGGTACTGAGATGTTTGCATATATACACCCAAGAAATTATAAAGATTTGTAGAAAAAGTCATGTAGTGTTAACTCATATTTTCTTCACAGGTATTACAGGTATTGAAATGATTGTAGAAGCTGTCTGAAGGGTATAACAGCACACCCCTATGTCTTGTCCTGAGAGATATTCCCACCTTCTGTCTATGAAGATGTAGCCCCGACACCTCCATAATGTCCTCTACACAGGCAAGGGAAAGGGGAAAGGCCCACATGAAGGACATAATTATAGCACTGTGTTGGTATGGCAGTGTCTAATGCAAAGACTAGACAGGCACTCTGGATACAAATAGCAAGTGGGAGACACTGATTGGTGCACTGGCCCTCACCTGCTCATGCGCATTACCTACAAAAGCCAAGCTGCTGCCTATGCAAAATGTTTATTTGTCACCCCTACAGCTGCAGCAGAGAGGGCTATGAACATTGAGACTCATGCAGACAGACTGGCTCGGATGCACCGACAGGCTGGTGAGTACATATTTATCTTGCAGTATATTGTGCCACAAGGTATGAGGAGTACACCTGTTTACTGCCAGTGGGTATACCTTGTACTGTGTCTCATGAATAAATGGCATTTGTCACACTAATATTGATTCACAGAATATACATTAATAAAACTGTCATTTCAACCTTAATAAAGATTTTTACTCAAAACTGTTGTGTTTACTTATAGGATGTGTACAGGTTCTTCACAGCAAATATGATGCTGACAGCATGAATCAACTGAGGCTGTTCTGAGAACCAGCTGGTATGCAAAACAGTAGACTGTGGCATTATACAACAAGATATAAAGGAAATATGTAATACTGTATGCACTAAGATCTGAACCCTGAATAGTAATGTCTACAGTATTATAGTGTGTCCCCTGCAGCACAGCATTCCTGTGTCAACCTTTGCTCTTCAGATGTCATTATTTCAAAGGATTAATAGACAGTGCACTAACTATCTGTCATGCATAAGTCACAGGATTATAAGGTCAGACTGTTTAACCAAGAGAGTATTAGGCAGAAACCAGTCAAACAAGAAGCAGCAGTTCCCCAGTAGCTCAGTGTGAGGAAAAATAGGTTTGTTGTACATTTTTCACACCCAGACATGGTTCAAATCCAGGGAGTGGTACTGAAATGTTTGCATATATACACCCAAGAAATCATAAAGATTTGTAGAAAAAGTCATGTAGTGTTAACATATATTTTCTTCACAGGTATTACAGGTATTGAAATGTTTGTAGAAGCTGTCTGAAGGGTATAACAATACACCTGTATGTCTTGTCCTGAGAGGTATTCCCACCTTCTGTCTGTGAAGACGTAGCCCCGACACCTCCATAATTTCCTCCACACAGGCAAGGGAAAGGGGAAAGGCCCACATGAGGGATGTAATTATAGCACTGTGTTGGTATGGCAGTGTCTAATGCAAAGACTAGTCAGGCACTCTGGATACAAATAGCAAGTGGGAGACACCGATTGGTGCACTGGCCATCACCTGCTCATGCACATTACCTACAAAAGCCAAGCTGCTGCCTATGCAACACACATCTGAACCCATCTACACAAAGACAGACTGTGACTACACAAACCTAACCATTTGCAGTACTCTAAGGTAATGTTTCAGCATTATAACAGGTATGTCAATCACATAAACTTGTAATGGACTGCAGAAGGGGGGATGCAATAATGTCAAATAGGACATTAAATACTAGGTAGCAACACCACCTGCTGGATTCACATGCTGCTGCCCATCACCTCTGGCCATTCCTGCTTCCCCTGTCTGCATTGACAAGGATCTCATTTCTGGCCCCTGAGTCACCCCATCAAGGGTCAGCTCATGTATGACTACTACTGGAGTGTCTGTTATCCAGTACTGAGTGTGACATTGCTAGGCCAGCTACCTCATCATCATCATCATCATCATCCCCTTTTTCCCATTTACATGGGGTCAGGGTATCGTATTAACTGTTGCCATCTCTCTCGATTCAGTGCCACTCTCCTGCCTTCTTCAGCACTCATGCCTGACTGTCACAGATCTTCTTTCACACAATCCATCCACCTCTTTGCTGGATGCCCTCGCTTCCTCTTACCTTTTTCCTGTCTGTCCCAAATCTCCCTCACCAGATTGTCTTCTGCTTTTCTACACATGTGCCCATACCATTGTAATCTGTTTTCTTTGATCTTTTCTGCAATTAGAGCTACTTTGGCTTCTGCTCTTATGTCCTCATTTCTTCGCCTGTCCCACAGTGTGCATCCTACCACCTTTCTCAGGCACTTCATTTCCATCACCTCTAGCTTCTTCAACTGTTCTGACTTTACTGCCCAGGTTTCTGTACCATACAGTAGTACTGGTCGCACCACTGTCTTGTACACCTTACTTTTCAGCTTCTTTGGCATTCTTCTGTCATATACTACACCTGATACACTATGCCAGTTGGCTGCAGCCCCTCTGATTCTAGCATTGACCTCTTCATTCAGACTACCCTTCTCCTCAACCACCCCTTCCAGATACTTGAAGCTGTTTACCTGTTCCACTATCATCCCATCTATCTCTATTCTCAGCTTCTTCTGATTTCCTCAATCTGCTGCCATTACCACTGTCTTATCTGTGCTTAGTTTCAACCCATGTGCCTTCAGATTTGCATTCCATTCTCCTATCCTTTGCTGAAGTTCTAGATTAGAGTCTGCCTGTACTGCCACATCGTCTGCATACAGCAGCTTTGTTGCTCTGACCCCTCCAACCTGTTTGCTGATGTAGTCCATTACCAGTATGAACAGCAGTTGGCTCAGAGCTGAACCCTTGTGTACACCCACTCCCACTGGGAACCCCTCAGTGAGGCCAAACACTGTTCGTACTTGAGTTACTGGGTCCTTGTACATAGCCTGTACTAATTCTACCAATGTTTCTGGGACTTCAAACCACCACAGTACTGTCCAGATCAGCTTTCTTGGGACCTTGTCATACGCTTTCTCCAAGTCTAGGAATGCCCAGTTTGACTCTCTCTTCTTCTCTAGTTTTTTCTCAAGTATCTGTCTCAATGCAAACATCAGGTCAATTGTGCTGCATCCTGATCTGAATCCGAACTGTTCATCTCCCATCTTACATTTTACTATTCTGCGTATCCGTTTATCAATCACCCTCTCCAGAACTTTCATGCAATGTGGTAGGAGTTTGATGCCTCTGTACTGTCCACAGTTGTGGATGTCCCCTTTGTTCTTGTACACTGGCACGAGTATGCTTATTCTCCAGTCATCTGGAAAATGCCTTTCTCTCCACACTGCAATTAGTACCCTCAGGAGCCATTTCTCCCCTAGCTCATCCAGCATCTTTATCATATCTGATGTGACCTCATCTGAGCCTGCTGCTTTCCCTGACTTCATTTTCCTTAGTGCTGCTCTTACTTCTTCTAAGCTGGGCTCCTCTTCTACTCTCATTGTAGGCTGTTTCTGGGGCAGTACCACTTCTGTGGGGTTTTCTTCACTCAGAAACTGCTGGAAATACTCCTTCCATCTGCCTTTGATGTCCTGTGAGCTGGTAAGCAGGTTGTTGCTGGAATCCCTTATGAAGGGTGTCTGACTATCTTCTTTATCTTTCTGTCTTTGCCTTGCAACCTGGTATAGTTTCTTTGTGCCCCTTACTGAGTCACTTTCCAGAAGCTGATAGAGTGCTTCTGATGCCCTATTCTTTGCTATTGCAACTTCTTTCTTAGTTTCTTTGTTAGCCAACCAGTAGTCCTTCCTAGCTTGGTCAGTCTTTTCAATCTCCCACTTCTTCCTGCACTCCTTCTTTCTTTTGATTACTTCCTGCACTTCTGCATTCCACCACTAGCTTTCCTTATGTACCTTATTCCCATACCTGGCTCAGCCACATATCTTTTCTGTAGTCCTAACACATGCTGTTTTAAGGCGCTCCCACTCTTCTTCAACTCCACCTATTTCCTCCTCTTCTTGGGGTGCTAGAGCCCTGGGTAATTCCTTGAACTGCTGTACTTTCTCTCCAGTCAACTTCCAGGTCTTCAGCCTGGTCTCTGTTGACCTTAGAGCCTTCTCTGACCACTGCTTGCAGCTGATTGTGGCAACTACTGGTTTATGCTGTGAACCGACTGTTTCACTGGGGATGACTTTGCAATCATGGATTTTACCCCAGTGCCTTTTCCTTACTAGGAGGAAGTCTACCTGGGTTGCATGTTGGCTACTCTTGTATGTGATCTTGTGACTGTCTCTCTTTCTGAACCATGTGTTGGCTACTATCAAGCCATTTGCCAGACAGAAGTCTAGAATGGCTTCTCCTTCTTTATTCCTATTGCTCCACCCATGCAGACCCAGACAGTCCTCATATCCTGTTCTGTCTGTCCCGATATGTGCATTTAAGTCACCCATTATCAACACCAATTCATGTTGTCCTGTTTTGTTTAGTAGGTCCTGCAACTGCTGTCTGAATGCACTCTTTTCCTCACTATCACAACCCTGCTGTGGGGCATAGGCTGAGATTATGAATACTGTCCTATCATTACACTGGAGTCTGATTGCCATGAGTCTGTCATTAATTCTGATGATATCCCTCACTGACTTCTGAAACCTCTGTCTCACCACAATTCCTACACCATTTCTAGCCTGTCACCTGAGTAATAGAGTCTGGATCCCATGCCAAGTGGATTTGTTGCATTGCCCTTCCATCTCATCTCTTGGATACATAGGATGTCCAGCCTCCTCCGTATCATCATGTCATCCACTTCTAAGCTGTGTCCTGTCAGTGAACCTACATTAAGCGTAGCAATAGCAATTCTCAGTTCATGTTTGGCAGGTTGGTTGGTTTTATGTCCAGCTACCTGGATGTTGTAAATATTCACATGTCACCTGTGAATGCTACTATGATTCATATGCCTGTCTTACAAATGTAAGAGACTTATATAGGGTATGTGCATAGTACACAACAAGTGCAGAAGTGTGTGAGTTGAACCGTACGTGATATACTGAGCCCATACCTGACAGCTGTCCAGGGTTTTGCAGACTGACCACGTCTGCTTCATATTTGTAGTCAATGCTTCATGCAGTTGTGCATTGTCTGGCACATCACTGCAACCCATTAAATGCTGATGTCATAACATAATAACATACATTTGATTGTCATATGTCATATTCTGTGGAGCAGACCTGTGACACCATCTTTGCTAGCAACTAAGTATGTTTCAGCTAGATTTATATAGTGACACTATTTTCTGAGCTGTGTGCCTTTGTGTACATGCACGTACCAGCTGTAACACGGGACAGATGCTCAGGTTCATGAGTGCAGCATTCCCTGCCATGTGTGACGACCTCCATGGCGTGTGTGATGCCATACATCATCTTTCCAATGTAGTGGATACACAGTGGGGTTAGACATTGTCACTGCTCGACCATGCAATGTCTGTGCTTGAGCATATGGTGGGAGAAGAGCATTGGCCAGGTGGATGTAGGTCAGCAACATGATCAGCTGTGAGCCCACATGGCCCTGCACATTCACAGTCCCATAGTGGCAGTGCCAACAGCACTACCAAAAAGAGGGTGCTGTCCACACAACACTAGAGCAGGCCATAAGCACGTTGTCCTGGCCAGTCCCATCAGGGACGTGGATCCAGCAGACAGCAGTCACCATCAGTGAGTAGTACTGCATCTGTCCTTGGGCCTGGTGGTGCCAGTGATACTCCTGGCAGAACCAGTTGCTGCATCCTTGCCGGGAGATGGTGAACCATACAACCGGCCATGTACGGTCAATGGCTGTCCAACATAGCCCTGTGTCGGGCATCCACATCGCTTGATGGTGTGCAAACACTCCCACATCCCTATGACAGGCCAGTCACCCTCCAGACATGCACAGCTCCTTGCACAGCTCAGTTGAACATCATCCCTCCAGACACACACACACACACACACACACACACACACACACACACACACACACACACACACACATGATGTCAGCCATATGGCCCAGCTTAGGCCTCTGGCAATCCAACACCACACCCTGTGCATGTGATGATACTTCTGCCACAACCCTGTTATCCATACCAACAATACACAGACATGCTCATATGGGTCTGATGCACAGGGTGACTATAGTACAGTATAGCAATGACATGCTGTGTTACAGGCTGTCTGCTGGCAGTAGTTATGGGTACACATAGAGGTGTATGTACCTTGTTAGCCATGATGCACTATAGTTCTGCTGACTGACTGTAGTGCCACGTACTGTATTCTGGTAGTGTTCCAGGTGTCTATAGGCTGTGGGCCTGCTGACAGTAGCAATGCTGAGTAAGGCAAAGTGGAAACACAGTGACCTTTTCATAGCCAAGGTGCAGCTGTATATGTACATGTTTACCAGGTGTGTTTACATGCAACAGCGTGTGAGGGGCAATTATGACAGACAGTGTGACCTTGCATTCATACCCATGCCACAGCAACCTAGTCTTCATACGTGTCACCTGGGTGTTCTGTAGGACCAAAGGCTTACACATGTAGAGGGGGTTACATGAGTACTGGCACTAGGTCCCTCACAAGCTTAGCCATTACTTTAACTGCAACAGATTCAGCTATCAGCACCTGTTGCCCCTGCCATTTCTGTCACATCCACTCAACCATTATGCAATTGATGAGAGTATGCCTGCTGCTGTGTATGACAGGTTTGAGGTATGTATTCCTGACACAGGTCAGACTGTGTTACTCTAACCTGACAGTCACCAGCATGTGTGTCTATGATTCATATGCATATCTGGCCTCTCGTGCTGGTAGTGTACACATAGTCATAGTCCTGTACATGGGGCAGCTGATGAAGGGATGAGCACAGACCCTTCCTGCACAGTCTTATGAATGACAGCACTAGGTACATAACACAGAGAGCACAGCAGTACTGTAGTGTGGCAGTGACTGCCACTACTATTGAAGTGGATGACAATTGCATGGGCTGTTAGGATTGCCAATGGTTGGTTCTGAGGCCCTTAACATGTTACAATCATCTGACACACACACACACACACACACACACACACACACACACACACACACACACACACACACACACACACTGCTGCA
Source organism: Protopterus annectens (assembly GCF_019279795.1). Lineage (NCBI taxonomy): Eukaryota > Metazoa > Chordata > Ceratodontiformes > Protopteridae > Protopterus > Protopterus annectens. The sequence goes on from NC_056741.1 coordinate 110,054,653, forward strand.
TGTGGACATGCATTGATACACACATGCACGTGGAGGTGACACTTATCAGAGTGGATGACCTACCCATCTATTAATGTACACTATACTGCTGCATACACATGACATGCTCCACATAGATTATATGCCTGGGACATAACACACAACCCCTTACAACAGGTGGTCTTGTGAATGGCTTCATGGATGGTGGGATAACACAACAGCCCTAGTGATAGGTCTCATCTACTGCTCTTACAAACCTGCACAAGTGATAGAGTGACAGACTTTTTATCAGCATGATGTGTCAGTCACGTATGATGTGTGCTGCTGGCATGTGTGTCAGTATGATAACTGTGACAAATTTGGCCATGATATCACAGGTATGCTTATTGTCAGGGGACACAGACCACATATAAGTTGCAAACATGTGGATATCCCATGTACATCTGTGCAGATGACAGTTATGGGCTGTATAATGTTACATGGTGCATGCGAGGCAGATGCCATTAACAGGATCTTTAAAGTAATGTCATGGGTAGGGTCAACAGGCCTTAAAATGGTATAACCTACACACACAACAGCCATAGGAGAAAAGCCTCACACACTACTATATTTGTGGGTATTGTGATAAGACCCTTTATCTATCTGAGTATTTCCACTATGGTATTATGCAGTTATTGCACATGCCACATAGATCAGAGGGCTGACAAGTGTATAAAGGTACATCTAAGGTGAATGACATCAGCAGGCCTTGTAATGTAGGGCTATGGGATGTACACTGGGTGCATGCCTCAAAATCGTATAACCTACACCCCCAGAGGATATGATTCCCACCCAAACACACACACACACACACACACACACACACACACACACACACACACACACACACACAGACACACACACACACACACACACACACACACACACACACACACACACACACACACACACACACACACACACACACACCTACATCAGTACTATTCTGTTACTTAGTACCATAGTAGAAGCTAAAATTCCTACCATCTGGAAAATATCCTGTGTAATCCCACTTCACAAAGGAGGCAGCTCTACTGAATTCTCCAATTATAGGCCAATAGCTATACTCTCTCCACTTGCAAAGATTATGGAAAAATGTATTCATAGACAATTCATGCACCACCTAATCCAAAATCGCCTTATGGCAGACACTCAGCATGGCTTCCGTCCTCATCACAGCACTACTTCAGCCCTCCTAGCCTTTACTAACACCATAAACCATAATCGCAACAATAATTATATATCCTCAGCCCTCTTTTTGGATCTTTCCAAGGCATTTGATATGGTTGATCACCAACTTTTAATCCACACCCTGCAAACATTCTGTCTAGATACTGGAGCCCTCCAGTGGTTTCAATCCTACCTGAATGGTCGACAGCAGGCTGTCCTCTGGCAGAACAAACTCTCTAACCTTCTACCTAACACCCTCAGAGTACCACAAGCTCTATACTAGGGCCCTTGCTGTTCTCCATCTTCATTAACGACCTTTATACTGTCATCCCAAAAGTCAGCTGTATCCAATATGCTGATGACTCTACTCTGATTTGCTCAGCCACATCTCCAGTAGAGTTATGGTCAGCTACCCAGACCACCTTTAATACAACAGAAAACTGGCTTTCTGAACATTGTCTGATCCTAAATCCCAAAAAAACTAAAATGCTGTTATTTTCACCAACACGTAGGTCTACCGCTTTCACCTTTACCATAAAATCAAATGATGGCACAATAATCTCCCCTGACCCATCTACAAAACTATTAGGTGTCATCATAGACAATAATCTCAAATTTGACCTACATGTTAACCAAACTATCAAAACCATCAATAAAAACCTAGGGTCACTTTACAGAATAAAAGTCTTCCTAACCCCTCCAGCTAAAATTGCCATAGCTCGCTCTCACCTTCTTTCAACCCTTCTGTATGCATCCCCTCTACGCTGCCTTTTAGGACACATCATTGCATCAATCTAAATCAGCTTGGTTGGCTTGAACTGCCTAGCCTAATCCAGTATAACCAACTGATTATGGCCTATAAAATCCTCTATAATCCGGACAATACTCCTGCACTTAAAAATATTATCACCCCCTATAACAATCCTAGACCGCTTCGATCCTCTAACAAACTACTAATTCAGACTAGCAAAATTAATAACACAGCTGGTGATTCTCTCTTTGCAAACTCTGTAAGTAGATCCTGGAACTCACTTCCAGCTGATATTACCTTACATTCCACCTTAGGTCAATTTAAAACTAGACTCAAACAACATTTGTCACTTAACTGGCTATGTCAATGTATCAAGCCTGGCTAACTCAATGTGTAAAAATCTGTTAACCAGTTTACTGTGTAATTTAATTTAATCCTGACTTGTGCTCAGGACTAACTTTAACCTGTGGAACTTGTTTAACTTGCTTACCTATGTAATCTCTGTAAATAATCTGTTTGTAATATGTAATGCTGGTATTATGTAATGCTGTATCTGCTTATCCTTGGAGTTTTTCTCCCCGGGCCTCTGCTGAAAATGGACATGCATCCAGTCGGACTATCCCGGTCAACAAATGTAAAATAAAATAAAATAAATAAAATAGTTATTACACATGCCACAAAGCTTATAGGGCTGTGTGCTCTCCAAATATACTTCTAAGGGCAATGACATCATCAGGACTGCTAAAGTTGGGCACTGGGAAGTGTTGTGGGTGGAAATACTCAAGATACTTCAGCCTACAAACATACACACACATTTGCTAGAACTGGGAATAGAACCCCTGCCTTTCTAGTTGCTTGTACTACACTGTTATTTAGTTATTGCACGCACCACAAAGCTTATAGGGCTGGGGCTGTGCAAAGGCACTTCTAAGGGGAATGACATTGACAGGACTGCTAAAGTTGTGCACTGGGAAGTGTACTGTGTGGGAATGGCCTAAAACTGTTTCACCTACACAAACACACACACACACACACACACACACACACACACACACACACACACACACACACACACACACACACACACACACATACATTTGCCAGGAATGAAATTAAAACCCATATGTGGCTAGTCATTTGCACTATAGTGTTACACAGTTATTGCATGTGCTACAGAACTTATAGGGATAAGTGCCCAAAGTTACTTCTAAGGGGAATGACATCAGCAGGACTGCTAAAGTTGTGCACTGGGAAGTGTACTGTTTGGGAATAACCAAAAACTGTTTCACCTACAAACAAACACACACAAACACACACACACACACACACACACACACACACACACACACACACACACACACACACACACACACACACACACACACACACACACACACACACAGACTTACATTTGCCAGGACTGAAATTAGAACCCCTAACTACCTAGTCATTTGTACTATAGTGTTACACAGTTATTGCATGTGCTACAGAGCTTACAGAGCTGACAAGTGCCCAAAGGTGCTTCTAAGGGGAATGACATTGTCAGGACTGCTAAAGTTGTGCACTGGGAAGTGTACTGTGTGGAAATGGCCTAAAACTGTTTCACCTACAAACAACCAAGCACACACTCTCACACTCACAGACTTACATTTGCCAGGACTGCGATTAGAACCCCTACCTTTCTAGTTATTTGTGCTATAGTGTTATGCAGTTATCACATGTGCTACAGAGATTATAGGGTTGACAGGTGTGCAATTGTACCACTACTATGGTGAATGACAGCAGCAGATCTTGTGCAGTAGAGAAATGTGAAGTGTACTGAGTGGGAATAGCTTCCTAATACTTAGACCTACAGACACACACACACACACACACACACACACACACACACACACACACACACACACACACACACAGGCAGGCAATGTGATATTACAACCCCCAGCTCAGTACTGTTACACAATGGAGCTCACCTTCATGCTGGCACATACCACTGGTTACAACTGGTATGCAACTGTCTGCAGCAGGATGCCATTCAGGGTATCTGTGTGTGTGTGTGTGTGTGTGTGTGTCTCCCTGTGTGTCTCTCTCTATCACTGTCTGTCTCTCTCTTCCCCACAACTATGTGTGTGCATGCTTGACATATTGTTATCTGTTGCCCATATATATGTCTGTATATCACACACAACAAATGCAGATATATCACATATGGGCCACCTACAGTTAGCTGAAGGTAATCCTGTCTGTAGGGTGTGTGTAGGGACAGACAATGTGTACATCTCTGTCTGTATGCAAAGACATAATATACAGACAGAATACAGTTATATAGTCTGATGTGGGTTCCAACATGGCTTGTGATTCTCTAAGTGTAGGAGCATGCCAAGTGTGGCCTTCTATAGTGAGAATGGGACTCCATTCCAGAGATAGGTGTACTCCAGTCCGAGGTTTTGTTTGCTACAGCCATACTTCTCAAAAGTAAACATGACTTTCCTAGGGTTACTGGGTTTGTTTTAGCAGATATTTTCTGACATATCTGAAGTCTGACACTGCAGTGTATTGTGTCAGTACCTAGTGACAGACATCCTCAGATCATCACAGTGCTTTACCAGAGGAATACAAGATGTATGATGCACAGACCAGTGTTATGAGCCCGACTCTATACATTCTTGGCTAAAAAGGCCAGTTGTGAGGTGTGGCTACAGCCAGTTGACTGATGAAGCTGTGTAAACAGTCCAGCAACTTTGTGATATACTGGCTTGAGATCTCCTGCTTGTGTGGTATTCTTCTTACCTGAATAGACAAATCCTGGTGTGGCCATACCTCTAAAATGTACATTTTGTGGCAAATTGTCCACGTGTTTGCCTAGAAGTTTTGTCCAGTCTATATAAACATGTGTCTTTATGTCAGGTTAGTTGCATATACTTGAAGACTGATGTTACAAACTAATGTCAGACATTAGTGTCTCAGACTTCATAACCTTCAGACACTTCCTGCTAATGAATAATGCCTTATCCTACCAACTTCCTCAGTATATCAGGGCAAATATTTACAACATGTGCCTATCATTGTGCTTTTGTCCCACTTTTATGTAAGATCCTGTTCAGATGTCCTGCTGTCAGCAGTCGGGAGGTATGGGTGTGGGTACAGATTGCATTCTACTGTGCAGAAATGCTCACTGTATGTGTAGTATATTCCATGTAGCACTGTGATTTCCAGATATGTCAGTGGCAGAGCAGTACAGAGTAATTTAAAGACAGGATCTATGAACATTTGAATGATATAAAAAATAATAAAAGTACACATTCACTTTAATGCCACATAAAAAAATCCTGTCCATGGGTTTCTGTTTTTTGGTATTGAGGCTATTCCAAAAAATATTTTGGGGGGATCATGGCGTGATTTAATTGAGCGTAGGGAGATATGCTGGCAACTAAAATGAAACGCTACAGTACCCCTGGGTTTAAATGATTCTATTTCCATTGCATGTGTTTTAAGATTATCATCATATAATGTATAAATGTATTTTTGATATTTATTTAGGGTTAAATTGTTTATTGATATAAATGTTTTTAAGTACTCAGTTAAGCTTGCATTTATTGTCATTGGTACATTTTAGTCGTGATTTTTTTAGGAGGGTTATTTATATGGGTGTGTATAGGTTTTATGTAATTCTGATGAAGTTTTGTTATATTCTCAATGAAAGTGCTTAACTCTTGCATTAATAAGTAGATTTTGTGGACTTGGAGGTTGTTCCTGTTTACTCTGTGGCTGTGTGGTGTTGGTTACCTAGCTTTTGATAGTTTTTAATGTGGTGAGCCATTGACAGGCAGTTGTGTATAGGTTGATAGTTTGCTATGACATTAATAGGGTATTGGCCCTGAAGCCCTTATAACCCATGCAGATGAGAGTGTACCCCATGTTAAGACATGTCAGCATCCAGAGCCCCTGTTCAGCAGGGACACAGGTAGGATCATAGGACTGTATTCTGTATTTCCCGTGCACTTATACAGGGAGCACTTCACTAGGGGTATTGAGGCACTTAGCTTGCTGTTGACAGGGAGTGGATTCCACAGATAGAGGAGTGTGTGGTACAAGTATCTGTCACATCTACAAGCCGTACTTATATGACAGCCAAGGTTGATGCTGTGCCTACAAGATGGTGGAGTGAGCCTTGAGTTCTGGATGTGCAACAGTCCCATCAAGGTGGGGTCTGGATTGCTTTGTATGCCAGATGGGGGTCACCTCAGCAGAGTCTGTATGGAACTGGGTAGAGGGACAGTGCTGTTAGCCTATCTATGTAGGGTAGGTGCTTGGGGTTTGGGGTAAGGCCTTAGTGTTTGCAAGACCCTGGTGTGTGGAGTCTACATGGTCTGTGGTGTGTAGGTGTGTGAGGTTCTCATGTGACTTTGCCACTGAGGTGTCTATGGGAATATGTGGGTGGGGGTTTACACCTGTCAATTGTACACATTTGCACAGACTGTGCTGATATTTGCTTTACATTTTGGTTTCATTTATCATAGTACTATGCCCTGTCTTGGAGACTAGTAGCATATCACTAAAGACCACAGGTCAGATTGTAATGGCATATTTTTGAGTTTCTGCCTTCTTACCTTTCAGAGCCTTACTGCAACACCTGCTGTACTACACTGTGTAAAGTCTGTAAGGGGGTATTTCATCATTATCACCATTTGTGGGCCTTTGTCAGACATTTCTTAATGGTTTTCTACAGCTGGCTTGCTGGGGGAGACTGAGGGGTGCTTATGGGACTCCCACACTGACATCCATGGATGTGACCTATGACCCCCAGTTAGTTGGCTACCACATATACTGCAGTGGAATATTTCACCTTGTGTACTACTGCATAGTGTGGGGAGGCCAGTATTCTGCAAATATTTCCTGGTGTCCCACATAGTGGTCAATTGTCTGCAGCTATCCCAATAGGCTACCCCATTCCCTTGCATGCATGCAGCCATACCATAGCTATGCTACCAGAACATACTAATACATTCATTTATTGTTAAGAAGACTGACTTACCTTGTGCCTGCGGCAGTTGTGAGGATGGTGCTTGAGGGCTATCTATGTCAGATGCAAACAGTGCACTGCTTATACATGCTGAGTTACAGGTAGTCTGATGTGCGCATCATCTATTTTACTGTTTGTATGAGTTGGAGAGAGATGTCAGTCCCTGGGTCCCTACAGTGTTATTGTTTGTGCTATGTGCTGCCTCTTTGCCAAGGCCAGGGTATACTGGGCACACATCCATCTGCCTACAGGGGCTGGCTCAGGGGGTTCCTCTGAGTCCCTCTGTGCCTGTGGGGACCTTGGTAATGTCGGGGGGCTGTGTGGCCCTTTCCTGTACTGTTCTTGCTGCAGCTGTTTTCACAGGATCATATTGTGTAGCATGGCACATACTATGAACATGTGTGCACATGTGGATGGAGAGTACTGCAAGGATCCTCCAGATATGTCAAGGCAGCAGAACCTTGACTTGAGCATCCCAAACACGCACTCTGTTATGATTCTGGTTTGTGCGTGTGCCTCATTATGGCATTCCTGATTGGGTGTGTGTGCATTTCTGATGGGTGTCATCATCCATGGCTCCAGTGCATAGCCAGCATCCCCCACCAGATGGCCATATGGGATATCCCCACTGGCAAATGCTTGGTACAGCTGCAATGAATGCCAGATGTGGGAGTCGTGATAGCTTCCATGGTTGCCAGCACACACATTCATGATAATGCCCTGGGCATTGCATGTGACTTGGCAGTTGATGGAGGGGAAGCCCTTACAGTTTACATAGACCCTACCCCATTCACCGGGTGGTGCTTTGATGTGGATGTGCGTGCAGTCTATTTCACCCAGTACCTCCGGGTAGTCTGCTACACAGTGGAAGAGACACATATTGCTGATCCTTTCCTCACAGGTGTTGGGGAAGTAAATGTGCTCACCAGCATTTTGTAGCTGCATAATATTAGTTGTAAATTGTAATTGCTATTATTTAAAACAATAGAACATACTTCCTAAAATCTGTCTTTTCATATGTTTCTTCTTGATAGTTTAATCAGTCCTTTATATTTTTTCCATTTTCAATCCCTGCTGCTTCTGTTCATTCAAAAATTTTATAAAAATTATTTTTAATCTGTTTCTAGCTTTTTACAGAATTCATATTCCAATTCATCCATGAAGGGCATCAATCATTTTTTTTTTACCTTTAATAAAATACTTATTATTTCACTGTAGTTTTTTATGGAATTAATTGCCACTTTACTTGTGACTCAACAATTTCATATATTTCATTTATTTTTCCTTAACGTATAATAAATGTTAAGTTTTTCAATATGTTCATTATATTCTCTTCTATTACTATTTTTCTTTGTCTTGTTATTTCATGTATTTTAGCTCAGTTACAGACAATGCATCTAAAATTGATATTGTATGCGTACTTACTGAACCAGAGACTGAAAGTATTTTCCCCATTTTTATTTTAATAATAGAAAGAAATATAGTAAATCATACATATAGAACAGAGAAAAGAAAGAAATCTATATACATATTTACAAAATCAGACAGTAACAAACAGCATCTGATATGATGAATCATTTTGAAAATGAATATGACATTTGGCTAATGAGTATAGCTTTTCAAAAATTGATCTAAAGTCAAAGATTGTTTAAAGTTCTTTTGTTCTTCTTGGTTCTTAGTGAAATAGTTGAAATTTCTTTATGACACATTTCAGTGGCAATTTTAATGAATTCATTAAAAGTTGGGGCAGACTCTCTTCCAATTTTAGGTGATTACCTTTCATGCAACTGCTAGCCAAGTCCAAACAATAGAGAAGTCTTGTGATTTTATACATTCCTGAATAGGTGCGTTTACCAAAGTTAAGGATTCTGAAACACTACAACTGTCAGAGCTCAATGCTTTAAGAATTTCTTGAAAATCAAAGCAAAACTTCATTTTTCACAACTATAAAAATGTGATAATAATCCTTTTTTACAAGGAAGGGCATCATTTTTGGTATTTCCAAACTTAGTGAGGCAAGACGTGACTATTGTGGATGTGTTTCCTTTTGGGACCTGAAATTTGCTCCAGAATTGTGTGTACCAGCCATGTCTGTTAGAGCTATTGTGGTAATACAATTTTGTTCAAGCATAGTACCTTCTTGCTTATTCCCATTCATTTTTGGGTATAGCTGTTGAAGACATTATTATCATCCCTGTGTTGATGGCAAATTTTTACATCGAATGACCCAGTTGTATGGCATAGAGGGACAGAATCCTGACTGTGACCAAGACATCCCAAGCCTGATTATCAGTTTGTGTAACAGAAAGGCTGTGCAGTGGAGGATGGGTTCAAGCTGTGGGTTTTCTCATTCATGATGTCCACAGGACAGTGTGATATGGGCCTGGAGGTCTGAAGCTGCTGTTGGTATCTGTGTGAGAACTTGGGAAGTAATCAGATAAGACAATACTGGTAGGAATGATCGTTTTATTATGATAAAGCAAGTAGACTACTTGTCACGCAGTGTAAGAGAAGAAGAGGAGAAACTGCATTCTTACCTACAAAAAAGACAATGGTCTAGAAATCACAGGCAGAACTTCAGCATTATATGAAAGAATGCTTGCATACAGCTACTTTCATAAACAGTGACTAAAAAGTAATGACTAACAATTCCATCTTCATGTGCTCCCTTCATGTGCTATACTCTCAGAACTTGGCTAATAACACCAGGCTGTACCCCCGTAGCTACTTTCACAAACAGTGACTAAGAAGTAATGATCAACAATCCCATCTTCATGTGCTCCCTTCATGTGCTATACTCTCAGAACTTGGCTAATAACACCAGGCTGTACCCCCGTAGATACTTTCATAAACAGTGACTAAGGTGCAATGACTAATCAACCCATCTCCATGAGTAGGCATTTCAATTGTGTTTTTGAAGATGATGCAAGCTGTGCACTCAGATCTTGGATAATGACACCATTCTATAATCCAAGGATAGTATGGAGTAATACAACAACACTACCCTACCACACAACAGATTAGTCATTGAGCAAGTAATCTGCTTAATTAAAGCAAGTTTCTACTGCCTGGTTGAATCTGGGGAAGTTTTTTTCATTGTGACTGTGCTACTGCATTCAGAATATTTACTGCTTGTTGTGTTCTGCACACATGATTCTGCACTGGTCTGTTGCACTGATGCCACAACTGCCAGCAGTGGGACCTCCTATCATCATGCAACTCTTCTATGTTCCACCTAAAACTTACAGCAGTGAAGGCAGTGAGGACAGCCAGCAGACAGTCACCACCCACTCAGGCCAACTTTCACATAGTACTGGCAATGCAGATGCAAGATCTAGTCTCACAACTACTGGCCTTGGTAACACTACAGTGTAAAGTCAGAAAGATAAAATTGGGCTCATGCAGTGTTAATTGCAGGCTATACTGTGTAGCACATGGTCATCTCACACTGTTCATTAGATGTTGCTTCACACATTCTTACACAGTGGTATAGTTGATATGGTCGCAGCTGTTATCATTTGCACAATACACCACAGAAAGAGACACAAATGCTAGTAGCAATAGTGGAGAGATTTGGGGCTGGAATCAAAAGTGGAGTTGTGAAACAGGCTATGCTTAATGACACAGTAACACTTTGAGCAGATGAAGGCATAACAAAAAATGAGGATATTCTCCTTAGTTTATTTAATTGGATCCCACCAGTTCTCTAGTTAGGAGAAGATGTTATGATTATATGGTTAAGTATTCTATGTTTACCACCCCCACTTTCTTTTAATACGTTTTCTTTCTCTCACACTAGGCATGTGCATATTTTGTAACTTTTTTTATTTACCGTCTTTCAAGCTTTTTTTTTTTTTTTTTTACATCTACAAGTGGCCTGCATAGTTGTTGTCACTAGTGGCCAAGGAGTTGAAGCATGTATGACATGAGGTATGCAGATCACACCTAGACTGTGTCATCTACAGTGCACCCCAAATGATAGTGTTGGGGATGGTGAATGATAATGGTGAGGGGTTCTGCCCTTGAGGGCTTGATGTTGAGTTGCTATGATGGTATGCCGTATGTGATGCTGCCAAGGATCTTACTAGTGACCAGATAATACTGCATGGGTGAGACCTGGGTTATGAGGTCCCACCATATGATGTTGAAAACTGTTGACATCCAACTCATTGACTAAAGGAGAATTTTGCATCTTTGAGTACCAGAAATGAAAGTACATTAACAACATGGCCTCCATGCATGCAAACCTGACCTCTGCCCTGCTCAGCTGTATCTGTGAAGTCCTCACCAGTGTGTGGACAGAGACTGACAGTAATGCTGCATGAGCAACCATGATCCACAGGAGGATCATCGTGCTATTGTCTCTGGCCTTCACCATTCCCACATGGTAATGAAAGTATTCACATATTCCTTGCGACACTCTCACCTTCCCTACTTAACTCTCAGTACCAGTAGCATGGACCTGGAAATATCCTAACACATTTGTTATTGTGCAAACAATGCCTTGCATGTCTTCAGAATCAGCTGTTATCAATCCAGTTAACATCCAACCAGCAATGTTAACCTATATACTCCTAGTAATGTTTCTTTTTTATCAGGCACAATGAGCAGTATTATGTTTGTCAAAGTCCTTTGCACCTAGCAAGCAAAATGCTCAGGAACATTGTGCACAGACATGATTAAATGTACTAATATCATGTTTCCCATCAGTTATGTAGACACATTTTCGGCCTTGTCCTTTATGTAAGGAATAAGGAATGAACACATTCAGCTTTGTAACTTCACTTTCAGCATATACTTTTTTACTTTTACTTTGGCTTTCCAACAATCTTACCAGAAAAACGATAAACAGCAGCATCCAAAATGACAGCACATACAATGTTTTAACAGATTTATGTAAGTAGCTGTATGCATTGTAGTACTGCACAAATGTGCACATCTATCCATTGTTATTAGAAACTCCACATAAGCATGAAGAAGCACAGTGAATCACAAATATATGCATCCTTATGAGTGGTGCAGGTGCCTTGTCATACTTCATGCTACAATATGCAACCTCACAGCTACATCCATGAGCACAACATGCAACCTCACAGCTACATCCATGAGCACAATGTGTAACCTCACAGCTATATCCATGAGCACAATGTGCAACCTCACAGCTACATCCATGAGCACAATGTGCAACCTCACAGCTACATCCATGAGCACAATGTGTAACCGCACAGCTATATCCAGTAGCACAATGTGACTCTTCACAGCTACATCCATGAGCACAATGTGCAGCTACATCCATGAGCACAATGTGCAACCTCACAGCTACATCCACGAGCATAACGTGCAACCTCACAACTACATCCATGAGCACAATGTGCAACCTCACAGCTACATCCATGAACACTGATACTGATAAAAAGATGCAAGATATTATTCTCTTACCATACATTGTAAATTGACAAAGTAAGTTTATTGGCAGTGTTTCTATTATTACTATTACTATTAAAGATTAATAATCCTCCATAATAATGTTCCATCTTTCAAAAACTACCTGGGTATTAAACATTAATTGAAGATAATAATCTTGAAGTGTCCAATGTTTTTGTATGTTTTGATGTTTTAAATTTTTTCATTTTCATTGCACCAGACTCATGAATGTCTGCTCATCATGCTAATCTCATGTACACAAAGAGCATTGATGACCAACCATTGTGTGACTCAGGAAACAGGAGTGCATGATACATATGATCAGTTGTGCTTTGTGCCAAAGAAGGAAAAAATATGGAAAAGCAATTCAGAGACATATAAAACAAGCTGAAACATGTTGAGCTCATTTTAGCAATTAATTCCAACACAAGCTTTAATAAAGCCACAGGAAATCTTTAAAAAATGTTACGGGTTGCTGCAGTCATTATAAACCTGTGTCTGCAGCAGAATCTCAAAAGATGCTGCAGCTGCTGTCAGATTTTGCTGTGAAACTAAGGGTGTTTTTGCCACATTTTACCTAACATGACTACATGACATTGAAATACTATAGCACTATGAGGTGGACATGGATACCATACATGAAATTGCAGACATCTGCTGGCACCATCTAAATACTTTTGAGGATCATGACGAACCCATCCCAGTGGAAATTAAGGTATGTGTTGCTTTATGTATTTTTGCCACAGCAACCTTTTAGCAACCTACAGGGAGCACCATAGGGGGTCACAGGCCTCTGCCTCTAGAATGCTCTACCACTGCCCTCACCAAGAATGATACCACAATACAAAGACAAGATGATCAGCTTTAATAATTGGCTCAAGTACTGGTATCATTCTAAGGGGATCCAATGTCTGTCTGCCTGGGATGACATGTTGGACAAGCCACACTGCTTCGCAAGGGATGGCTTACACCTGTCACCACTGGGCTTCCGGATATTGGCTAAGGCTCTTGTCACCCCCATAGTGCCTTTTTTAGGCAAGGCTCAAAAGACAAACCCACCTCCTTAGAAAACAAAAATGGAAAAAACTAAGGGTAATGCTGATCAATGCCAGAAGTCTAAATCTCAAGATGCAGGCACTCGATGCACTCCTCAGCATGGAGAACATCGACGTCTGTGCAGTAACTGAAACCTGGTTCAAGGCTCCTGAGAGCACCCCAGCACTACCAGGCTATACCTCGTATCATGCTTTTCGGCCCCAAAACCCAGGCCGAACCACAAAGGGAGGGGGAGTGTCCATATTCAACAATGACACCCACACCTCCAGGTTAGTAGCAACACATGAAGCATCAGAGAACATACAGGTGCAACTAACCATAGGCGAAACTGCTATACAACTGGTAGCATGTTACAGACCATGCTCCCAATCTCAGGAACCCCACGCAGCCTTCCTGAAGACTTTGGAGAATATGAATGTATCACAAAATACCATCATACTGGGAGACTTCAATTACCCAAACATAGATTGGGTACATTATTCTAGCCCTAATACCCTAGCCCAAAGGTTCCTGGAATTCATAAATTCAAATGCACTGGAACAACTAGTCACCTCTCCCACTAGGGGAGATAATATACTAGACCTGATCATCACAAACATGGGGACAAAATGCTCCACACCGGAAGTATACCCCTCACTAGTGAGATCTGACCACAAACTAATCATCCTGGATATACATATCCCACCTCCACCCCCAGCACAAAAGACCACAGTGAAAAACTTCTCAAAAGCAGACTTCACTCTTCTTAAGACTGAGATGGTATCCTTTAAGCCCACTGTGCCAGTGGATACCACATCCCACAATGCCGAATCCTTCACAAATGCTTTCTATGGACATCTCCAAGAATGTATGGATCATGCAATCCCAAATAAATCCAAGTCCCTCTCCACCAAAGGCAAGCGTCCTGTCTGGTGGACCTCAGCCATTAACAAATTGTATAACAAAAGGAAGCTACTGCACATCAGAGCAAAATCCCATGACGGGAAGACATCTCTGATCAACATTAGCAGAAAACTACATTCTCTCATAAAAACATCCAAGGCCAACTTTGAGAGAAAAATCGCTAAGAACACTAAAGATAACCACAAAGCCTTCTTCAGCTATGTTAGAAACCCAGGCGGAAACCCTCAGATATGCTCAGAGTTAGTTCACAACAACAAAAAATACACTGAACCCACAGATATTGCCAACATTCTGGCTGACAGGTTCAGTGCAAATTTCTCCCCTCCCTCACCCCCAAAAGAAGAAATACTTATCCCAGCTGAATGTAATCTCCCTGTCATCTCAGATGTCCAAGTGAGAACCACCCTAAACAAAGCTAAAAACACAGCATCAATGGGACCTGATGGTATCCCGGGTTGCGTGTTACGTGAACTCCAAGAGGAGCTAAACCCACACATAAAAATGCTATTTAACCTTAGCCTTACTTCAGAATATGTACCTGAACACTGGTGTACAGCAACAGTGGTCCCACTCCACAAAGGGGGTACCTCTACAGACTCTGGGAACTACCGCCCCATAAGCTTAACCAGCCTGGTCTGCAAAGCTATGGAAAGAATCATTATGGAACTCATAAACAGAGGCATAGGGGACCTACAGACACTTGACCCCACCCAGTTCGGCTTTGTAAAGGGCAGATCCTGCCTTTTGAACCTGGTTGACTTTTTCGAAACAGTCACTAGAGCCATTGATGAGGGCAAAGCAGTCCATACAGCCTACCTGGACTTGGCTAAGGCCTTCGACACAATACCCCACTCAGGCATCATAGATAAGCTCAACAGCTTAAACGTAAACCCTTATGTCACTAGATGGGTTGCAAACTGGCTAAAGGACAGAACCAATAAAGTTAAAATTGCTGGAGCAATGTCAGACTCAAAGCCAGTCACAAGTGGTGTCCCACAGGGATCTGTCCTGGGACCCCTCTTGTTCAGCATTTATTTCTCAGATGTTAAAGCAAACATGGGAGGGTTGTGGCTGACAAAGTTCACAGATGACTGCAAACTAGGTGCCATAGTCGATACACCAGTGGACACACACATCCTACAAAAAGGCCTCACAGAAACGGACAACTGGTGCCGGAGTCACGGCCTTAAACTAAATGCCAAAAAATGTATAGTCATCCCCTTTGGGAAAAACAAAGTACCCACAAATTATCACATAGACAGCAACCCACTGAGTATGGAAAAAGTAATCAGTTACCTAGGGACCCAAGTCGACAGTGACCTCTCATTTGACACCCATGTTGCCAAAGTGGTTAGAAAACATTCTACCTTGCACACCTCATCATGAAGGGATTCACATCCAGATCCAGGGATGTCATTGTACCCTTATACTCCTCCCTCATCAGACCCATGATTGAGTACAATGCCCCATTTGGTATGTACCTCACCCGGCATTTGCAACAGCTGGAGAGACCACAAAAGTACCTCACCAAGAGGATCAAGGGTCTCCAACATATGTTTTATTCTGCCAGACTAAAGAAACTTCAGCTCTATTCAGTAGCATACCGCCTGCTCAGAGGTGATCTCTGCCTGACGTACAAGGCCATGTCCAATCAGGATCTGATGGACATGCTCCACCTCAAAAAATCCAAATCCATCAGGACCATGAGAGCTAAAGACTTAAACCTTGGCACAAGTATGAATAGGACATGCTGGAGGGATAGATTCATAACCCAGAGGCTTCCCATGCTTTGGAACAAGATCCCAGCTCATATTAGGCAGAGCCCCTCACTGACTCTCTTCAAGAGAAATCTTGATGAGTGGATGGGAGATCGTAAGTTTACCCCAGGGGTCACATCTGTGTCACTGCTAGACAGGGGCACAGTAAACTAATTCTATTATATAAGGGGACCTTCATTGTGTCACTACTAGACAGAGGCACAGTATTCTAATTTTATTCTGTACATTTTTGTACCATTTCATGGGGTGGCAAAAACCACATCACTATGGCTAGGCTTACAAATGCCCCAGGGCAGATAGCCTAGTACTATACTATGAAACTATGAAACATGCAGGGGAGCATATCTGGTTTTCACATACTCCTGAGCAGAGAGCCAACATTATGCCAAATATCTATGACACTGCACATTTTATTGAGATATTGGTGTCATAGACCACACTGACATTGATTTTAAAGTGCCCCCTTGGGGAACTGGGAAGGAGGTACCTAAGGTTTTCAAGGGACAACTACCCATAAGGAAATCTAGTGGGGATGAAGGATATGTACTAGAACCTTTGCTCATGACTCCTATGAGAAACCCACACAACCCCACTGAGCAAGATTACAGCACTACACATGGTCAGACTAGAAATATCACATTTCTATTGTCTGGGTACATCTGGAGATGCCTGGTAATATGCCCTCACCACCGTAGGGGCAATCATGGCAGACAGAGGCATGCATGCTATGCCATGGCAGTGGATAAGAAGCAGAGAATTGTACATACACACACCACTTTATTAAATTAAGAGCTAAGCAGATAACAAGCAATAGCACTGATGTGATGCAACCAGATCAGGTTTTGCTTACCCATGCATTGGCTGGATAATGTGAACATCAGACATAGGCAAACCCAGATTATAATGTTCTCAGCAGCACTAGCCAAGATGAGTGATGAACCTGTAATGAACCCATAGTACAGTACATAAACAGAATGAAGCATTAAGTAAAAATTAATGATATCTATACAGGAATGTTATAATGATGACTGATATAGCCAGCAATTAGACATCAGCTATAATGCAATCAAATGCAACACACTTATTACATTCCTGTGCATTTCATTGCTTCCCTGTGCATCGGGCATAAGCAGGCCCATGTAAAACAACCCCATAGAGAGCTGGGCAGTTCTACCATCACCTGCACAGGTAGATGATCAAGATATCTTTGCAACCTTATGAGTACAGAACTAAAGGAAACAATTTAAAACAGAAATGACAAATTGTATTCTTATGGTACATATTTCTTTTGCCTACAACATGCATAGTATGCACGTTATATGCAACAGACATAAGCAGCCCAACAGGTCTGACACCAAAGCAGGGGTCAGGGCAATCTCAGCATCACTTGCAGAAGACATGAGCAATCTGTACTACACAAATACTACTACCACCTACTACTATTACTCCTGCTTCAAACTCCAGTACTAAAGTTAAGTAGACTAAAAAAAAAATTAAATTATTACATATCCTAATGAAAACATGACCTTTGCTTAAACAAGCATTAGCTGACCACTTGGTGCATAAGACATAGGCAAACCTAAATAATAGAGCATGCAAAAGCAGGGCGCAGGGGTTACATGAAGGCAAGCCTGACACAGAGGAACTATGTGTCATTGTGAGGGATCAAGTCAAAACAGCTATGTACTCTCAGGATCAGTATCTTCAGATGTAATGAAGTCCTCTGTGAAGTGTGTGTGCGTGTAAATCCCCCAGATAAATATACCTGGTGGCTAGAGAGATTCAGGCAACAGTAGTGGTTAGAAAATAACTCAGACTCAAACCCTGTACCTTGGGTGCAGATAGCAAGAGCCTGAATTCCCTACCCACAATCACTTGTGAAAACAGTTCAAATGTTTGCCTCATATTTTTGTTCTGTTCTGTTCCTCATAAAATCTGTGGTTTTCTGGATTTAGTTCACTAAATAATGACAGGCATTTGAATTTCAGACATCATATTCTTCAGAAAGTACATAGCAACACAATACCTTTTATTCTAGCAATTTTCTAAGTTTATAAGATCAATATTTGAAATGTGTCCCTTTTTGGGGGGCTGTATTCCCCCATTATTGGCTTTGTCCAGGTGTTTTGTGTTAAGAGGTTGAGAGGTAATGTGAGAACTGAATTCACTGAATATGTTTGTGGGCTATATTCCCCCATTATTAGCTTTGCCCAGGTGTTTTGTGCTAAGAGGTTGAGAGCTATGGTGAGAACTGAATTCACTAAATGATTGCCATTTAAGTTTCAGTCTTCCCATGTTTCAAGAAGCAGTTGATTTGGCATAGTAGTATGCTGCTCCGACTGTCATGCACAGAGTCCTGGATTCATGACTTGGCAGTGAAATGCATGGTAGTAAGGGAGTATTTTATTCTAGCAATTTTCCAAGTTTATACAAGCAATGTTTAAAATGTGTACCTGTTTTTTGAGATTTGGCTTTTTCCCGATTTCTTGTGCTACAAAGTTGAAAGATACATTTGAGTGTCAAATGGATTATACAAGGCACTGAGAGCTTCAGGAGAAGATAAGTTTAGTGCTGCTTATACTGAGTCTGATTGCATTGTTAATAGCACAACAGGTGGTGTACTTGCTTTTGATGCAGAAGGCTGAGGGTTCTACTCCTACAGTGCTGATGTTTAAAGGGGGTGGATGCTGCAGTCCTGATAATGTCTTTTTTGGTAGAGATACCTAGTAGCTATGAACCTGTTATCAGTTTGCCATCCATTCCCTATTGCAATATTACTAGCTTATCATTTTTTATGTAAAATAGGCAATTTATTCCTCAAGGGCAACATACACTTTATTTGTAGACGAAACAGTGAATATAAAGTTGTTTGCTAACAGCAACTTCATTAGTTACAGATCCCTTTAATGTGGAATTGTTTAGATGACTTTTACTTCTGCAGAGATTGCACATATTTACTGATACTGGTGGATTGTAGAAGTTTGAGTAGACTTTTATGATGGAAATGTTCTGAATTGGGCAGTTTTGTCATTACTGGTGCATGCATTTTGTTTCATTGTTTAGTGGAAAATATTCAAAACAATAAATTTAAAACACCCTCTAACAACTGTACTGTATTGTACAAGGAATATAATTTAATACCATCAGGAAGGTGCATCAAAGAACACATATATATTTCCTGTGCAAGGGGCCTATGATTTGAAAACAGCCCAAAGTTAATCTTTATCTGCATTGGCCAGGTGTATTTTCTTTGAATGTGGGTTTCAATGAATGTAAGTTTCAAGGGCAGAGAAGTTTTAATGCTAAGTCTCTTTTCATTGTGAGAATGCATTGCTTTGTTTAGCAGATGTCTATTAGTGTTTGTGCTGTAAAATGTAAAATAAAACTTTTAAATGAAATCCAAATCATCATAGAAGTAAAGCAGTATACACGTTATAGTGTTTATGATAACTGGGGCAAAATAGCCTAATAATGAGACATTGGAATGGCTGCAGGGGGCAACCCCATTTGACCAAACTTAAAGACATCCCCAGCTGAACTATACATCTCAAATGTCCAGATTTTTGCAGAATGCATAGATTTTTGCTTGTTATTTTTGGTTTGTTCCTTATAAAATGTGTGGTTTTCTGGCAAATCATTTAGGAATGAAGTCACTAAATAATGACATACATTGAGTTTCAGACTTCATACCCTTCAGAAAAATGCACGCTAAAGCAAGACATGTTATTCTGTCAGTTAAGTTTATACAAGAACAATTATTAGTACTATTTGTATGTTCCCCCAATATATTTGGCCTTGTCCAGATTTCCTGTATTAAGAAGTTGAGAGGTACGTGCAAATTGTTTGTGTCTTTCTGCTTTTCCCGGTTAGGGGTCGCCACAGTGGAACTCCGGTCCGCTAATGTTTGGTAGTGGATTTTTACGTACCGGGTTACCAGCCCTGATGCACAACCTTCAACAAAGGCATGCCCCATTCACGTATGCCTCCACACAGAAGATGCTCTAGCTGAGAATCGAATGGGACAACATCTTACTATGAGGCGACAATGCTACTGCAGCACCACCACTGCAGTAGACATTGCTTTATAGAATTAGGTATATCCAAACCTCTCAACTGCACCGATTTTGGCTCAAAGGGTTGCTCTCCCTCTAATAATCCCACTACAAAATGGCAAATCTGGACGAAATTGTGGAGGGTTTACAATTAATAAGTAACTGTAATGATCAGAGTTACAGATTACTTTTAATTTCAGAAATGCATGTAGATTCTCTTATTTTGTCAGCTGCTCAAGTTAACAGTACTAATATTAAACATGTGCCCCTTCTTTGACAGGTTCCCAGCTGTATTGTGTGGCTGTTTATTATTTTTACATCACATTTTTGGTCCATTTTTCATAAAATTTTTGTTTTCATTAAAGACTGAAGTTAGAAAATAATGACAGACATTTGAGTTTCAGATTTCATACCCTTCAGAAAATTCATACTAATGCAAGACCTACTACTCTATTATCTTTCTAAGTTTATTAGAGTGATATTTAAAATTGTCCTTATTTTTCGGCCTTTGTCCCACATCTATTTATGATTTTGTCCAGATTTCTAGCTCTGAGGTTGAGAGGTATGATGTCAGGGCCATCATTGTCAACCAGAGACATTTCAAATTGTGACATACTTGTACCCTACTCCCCCATGTAGTGACTCCAGATGTGTCCAAGCAAGGCAAGGAGCAGTTATGGACTGTAAGTGTGCAGAGTATCCCCA
>NC_056741.1:110076032-110151032 GCF_019279795.1 Protopterus annectens
AAGTTTAAAGGTACAAGAGATGAAATGCGATGAAGTAACAGCCAGAGAGATTGAAACAAAGTTATGAAAAGCCTGTAACTGGAAAGCCCCAGGCTCAGATGCAGTACCTAACTTTTGGTTAAAAGTATTAACATCTTTGCACAAAGTCTTAGCCATGAGTAAGAACTATTTATATGCACATCCCGAACAGATACTAACCTGGTTAACAACAGGTAAAACAATGCTCCTACTTAAGAATGAACCTGCAAGCTACCCCAAAAATTATAGACTAATAACTTGCCTACCGACAACGTATAAACTATACATGGGAATTGATGCCGACAGAGTTTATAGTCATTTAGAAGAAAATTCACTTATGGCAGTAGAACAAAAGGGCAATAAAAGAAAGTCATATGGAAAAAAGGATCATCTGATGTTAAATAAAGTCATAGTGGAGAACTGTAAAAAGGGAAAGAATCTAAGTATCGCATGGATTGACTAATGGTCTGACATGTGGTCACTGACATGATTAAATAGACTACTGACAGATTAATGGCCATGGCAAAGGAGCAAAGTGCTACAGGGGGTGGGTCACCTATAGAACCACAACTGACTGAGATGAAGGAATTCCTCTCAACTGTAAGGATATCAGGTAGCTCTGAAGAGTTTCTCATTGTGGTGCTGGGTGTTGGGGCAGAGGTGGAGATGAACCAGAGGATTTCCACTATTGATGTCCCAGGTATGCCATTTAAATATATAAATTTCATCCACCTTTACAATTACTATACAATACCCCATGCCACCTAAAATTTATGTCTCAAGGGACATCTGGCATTGAGGTACAATGATCATATTATCATGGTATGCCTAGACTTTTTTGGTATTACTTATATGTAGCACTTTGTAAGCCTACTTGTATTTGCATGGATGGTTGATTTATTTTGACACAGGTAATATATTTCATTCATGATAATTATTTTAGTTTTCTGTTTTCTTGATGTATTCACAGGTGAGGCATTGTCTGGAAATTCCTCTACCTGATGTTAGAAGAATGTTATCCTCTGACAATGATGGCAGTGATGAGCAAGCACAGCCTGGGGATGCAGGCACAAGTTCTGACACATCCCCACCCCCACAGTATGAAAGCAGTCATTATGCATATGCATCTCCGTGACACAGACATATATGAGAGTGGACAGGTTGATGGGGAAATGGATGACCAAAGTAGTGTGGTTTCCTCATTTTCAGAGCTAGTGGAATCTCACCCAGGCCTTTATGAGGATGCATTACCAGACAAAGGTGGTTGGTAGAGGTACTCATAAAAGGTACTGTATGCTTACAGCCATCCTCCTAAGGTTGGCATGTCAGTATCTGCCACTCGGTTTATGTGCAGGGCCATAGCAGAGGTATAAGCAAGTACTGCCAGGGCCTCAAAAGTCAGACTTCAGCATGTTGAGCATTTGGATATATGAGACTGCATGAATAATGACAGTGCCACTCCATGGACATGGTGAATGACACACTGGACCAAGAATGAAATTATTTGTTGTTATTATTATACAAGAAGCCCAGAATTTCCAGACAAAAATATACAAAGAGATTAAGAGAGAAATTAGAGAAAAGAAAAATGCTTCCACAAGAAAAAGTGTTAGAAGCTTCAAATAAAAATTTGTGTTCATTAATACAACAAATCCATGAATAACATTATATAGATGAAGAAGCCTTGTGCCATTTGGAAAAAGAAGTGACTAAGGAAGTGCAAAAAAACTTAAAGAACAAAATTTAGAGAAGTTTGAGGGGTATAAAAAAGAAATATGGGCATGGGAAAGAGAGAGACCTGATATGCTGCAATATTTATGCAAAGGAGAATGCCAAATTAATAAACACAAAAAAGGCAGCCCCAAAGATATTCAAAGAGAAATACAGGCAAAGGTATCCAAATATGGAAAATTCCACAATAAAAAAATAAGATCACAAAGAGGGAATGTAGAACAGAGGTTAGTCAAGCAGAATATACTAAAAACCTCTGCCTAACTACACTGTCTCTCTCTGTCCCATGGGCATCCCTCAGTAGTGTGCACAACTTCCCTTTACCACATTCAAAGGTCCAAACTAAAAAAAAAAAAGAAGCGACTGCATGCATACAAGAACATGAAGAGCGCAATCCCATACAAATCAGTAAAAACTACTGCAAGTCCTACTTTTATCAACAGACTGTGAGCAGTTCCCTTAACCACATTCAAAGGTCCAACAAAAACAAAAAAACCCTGAAGCAACTGCCTGCATACAGGAACACAGAGAGCAGAACCCTGTACAAACCAGTAAAAGCTACTGCAAGTCAGACTTTTAACAACAGCCTGTGAGTGGTGTAGGTCTGTTATAATCTTCTCTCTGTGATACACCTACTGATTCTTTTACTGTGCACACTACTGGACCCCCCCACTTTCTTCCCATTTATTGTAACAAATATATACATTTTTTCAAAAGCTTTGCATTTATTTTATATTCTTATATTTTATTTATCTTATATATTACATTTATTTTAAATTCTTATATTTTATTCTCCAATTTATTGTAACAAATATATACAGTTTCCCAAAGCTTTGCACTTATTTTATATTCTACTTCCCTGATGCTCTACTAAATCTGCTTTTGAGTTCACATAGATAAACAGACACCTTTAGGTACTGACCTGGGCTAGCTGCTTGATTGTTTTTCTCTTCTCATAGCTTTCTCCAAGTCCTGGTTCATAGCATCCCCCACTTTTCTTGTTCTCCTAACATAATTCTATTGTAAGTTTCCTAGCCCTGTCAATCCTGTTTTCTCACAGCTTTCTCCAAGCCCAGGCTCTTAGCCCTCCCTTCTTTTGGTCTCCTAACATAATCTTATTGTAAGCTTCCAAGTCCTGTCAATCCTGTCTATTCCCTCCCTCTTCCTCTTGAGAGTTTACTTATTCTTCCACTGAGCTGTGGCACCATCTTTAAATATTATCCCCACCCTGGCTGACTACAGTCTGTTTCTCTCTGCCCCATGGGCGTCCCTCAGTAGTGTGCAAAACTGTAAGTACCATTTGTGATGTAGAAGATTCAATGGTATCTGTTTCTGTTTAATTTCTGACATTCTAACTCAGACTTTGTACGCTAACAACCTTTTGAGCTTTGTAACATTCCAGTCTTTTCAACACATGTACACTCGTGTATTTTAAATAGTTTCTGCCACTTACAACTGTTGTTCTTCCTACATTTGTTTGTTGGCTTGTGGAGATAGTTTTCTTTTTGCCTTCAAGTGAAGGCAGGTGCCACCCACTCTGTTCACACTCCGCTTTGCTACAGGCTCACTCTGTTCCCCTACCCTACCCCTATTCCCACCAACCCCCTCTTTCATTACATTTATACTTCCTGTAACTCCACCCTCTCTCCACCTAGCCTAATACCATATCTCATATCATTAACAACCCCTTCCCCTCTCCTGCCACATCCCCTCCTGTAACACAACACTTTCCATCATCTCTTTTAGCATATACAACCAACTCCAATCCCTAAAATCCAATATGAATCACTTATTAAAAGTATTATTTATCTGACTTGTCCTTACTACTTTACTACTCTTATTATCCCTCTCCACCACCATACACTCCAGATTAAATACATCTCCTCCAACATCTACAACACTAACTACACATTTAAAACATAATTTAAATAGTTACTCCAACATCTAACCATCCCTATTAGTAAGCAATACCCTATATCTAGCCAAACCACAACTTTCCTCGACAAATACTAAACTGAAATTAGCACAACACTATCCACATATACCTTTGCTAAAAGCACTCCAACCACAGACACTACTACATCTTTTCCTAGCATTAACTCAGTGTGGAGATGTCCACTCCAATCCTGATCCAAATAACTTGCCAAAAAATACTCATTCCTCTAAAACCCATGATTTATATTTTGTAACAATTAATGCATGAAGCCTCTACAACAAAATTACTGAATTCCAGTCCTGGCTTTATCACCATTCACCAGACATAGTAGCAATAACTGAAACCTAGCTTAAAACACATATATCCAACACCAAAATCATTCCACAAGGTTACAGCATTCTTTGTAATGACAGACCCCATAATAAAGGTGGAGGTGTAGCCTTAATTTATCGAGACGCCTTAACAATAAATATTAATCCGAAACCTGTCCCCACTTTCAATAGTATGGAAATCTTAATCACATCCCTTCATATAAACCCTGATAAACAATTCTTTATTGCTGCTATCTACATTCCCCCAGGTCAAAACATTCCCCATTTGGAAGACTTCCTATCTTGGATTAACCAAAATATCTCCCAAGAAACTATTATTCTAGGAGATACTAACATTAATTGGCAAAACCTAACCTCCAAAGCTCCTGCTACCAGCATTAACCTCCATTGCTTCACACAACTTATCACAGAGCCTACACATGCTATAAATACCTGAGCAGAATCTACATTAGATAGGATGCTAGTATCTCACCCCCACTACTACTCCAATACCGGCACCCCCCTGTAAGTGACCACTTACCTGCTTACACCCATAGAACCCAAATACAAATCCCCAAACCTCACATGTACAAATCTACCAGGAACCTTGGCCACTTTGATCAAAACATATTTATCAATGCCCTACAAGTTCAAACCTGAACCCCAATAAAAACCCTGCCTCTGGATGATGCTGTAGATTATTTCAATGAATTTTTTTTTATTATTTCAATAATATATTTTTTAGCACCTCTTTGTTCAAAATGAAAAACCTAACCTTGTCCCCTGGCTAACAAAATAAACTAAACAAACCCTCCTGGCTAGAGACAAAGCCTGGAAAATATGGAAAAAAAGAACGCAAGCAAATGAACAAAATTATAAACAACTTTGAAATACTGCAAAAAAAATGATCGTAACTGATAAGAAAACCTATTTCTCCTCACAACTATCCTCCCTAAATAATAATCCAAAAACATTCTGAAAATCTGTATCCTCCCTGCTTAATCCTGGTAACATTCAAAATCCATCACCCTTTCCTGACAAAGACCCTCACCAGATAGCACAAATATTTAACACCCATTTCATTGACACCATTTAAAAACTAGTCAAGGATTAATCTACAAAAAGCAACCCTAACTCCAAAAATACCACACAAATATACCCCATATCTACCTCTATACACACTATGGGTTCCTCTAACAATAACCCGCCCAATCCTCCTTTCTCACTAGAAGCAGTACCTACATCCCTAATTCTAAAATTGCTAACCAAACTAAAGCCCTTCTCACTCTCCCCTGATAACTTACCACCTGAATACTTACAACTTGTGGCCAGAGCTATAGCTTACCCTGTAAGTGTTCTTATTAATCATTCAATCTCTGAATCTTATGTCCTCCAACTGTGGAAAAAGTATATTATAACTCCACTACACAAAGGTGGCAATGCACATGATCTCTCAAATTACTGGCCAATCTCCATTATCTCCCCGCTATCAAAAATCCTAGAAAAATGCATACAATGCCAATTACTAAATGCAACAACCACCTAGCTCCTACTCAACATGGATTCCACCCTGGACATAGCACAACCACAGCTTTATTCTCCTTCATTGATACTGTGAATAAAGCTCTTGATGCTGACCTATCAACTTCAGTACTCCTGTTAGACCTATCAAAGGCTCTTGACATAGTATCACACCCTAAGTTATTGCAATATTTAGAAAAACTTGGATGCTCTCTAAGCGTATTAACCTGGTTTTCCTCCTACCTAAATGATAAACAGCAATCGGTTAGATGGCAAAACCAACAATCAGAGTATCTGGCAAATAACACAGGAGTCCCACAAGGATCCATTTTAGGACCACTACTCTTTAATATATTAATTAATGATCTTAATAAAGCCTCCTAACAAAGCATAATGATTCAATATGCAGATGCTTCAACTATCATCTCATCCTCCAACAATTTCGCTATCACCCAAGATAGATTTACATCCATAGAAACCTGGCTAAATGATGCTCAAGTAATGCTGAACCCCCAAAAAACAAAATTTTTACTATTTTCATCAAAACCTCCAGCTACAGAATTCAAGATTTTTTTCAAATAACAATACAGAAATAGAACAGGTGTTATCTGCAAAACTTTTAGGAATCACTATTGATAAACTCTCCTTTGATCAACACATTCTCAGTACAGTAAAAAAATGCATTTCAAACTTGGCAAACTATACCTACATAAACTCTACCTCAATAAACAAACTAAGATAAAACTTGCAAACACTTTGCTTATCCTATCCCTCTTGTATGGAAGCCCCATTTTCACCAACCTCCATACATCCCACAGTAATAAGCTGCAATCTTGCTACTACAAGATAGCAAAATTCACCTTTAACATGCTCAACCACTCACACCACTGCAACGCTATCTCAGACATGTCCTGGCTTGAAGTTCACCACTAGCACTATTATACTCAATTAACACTTGCTCATAAGCTAATTTTCAAACCTAATAGCTGTCCTGTACTCTAGTCTATCTTACACACATACACCCCTACTAGAACCTTCCAGTCTTCAGAAAGCACACTTTTAAATGTAGCTAAACCTAACAAAAGAGCAGGATAATGCCTCTATTCCTACAACATTGCCAAACTATGGAATAGCCACCCTTCATACATTATTCAACTTGACTCCCTAATAACCTTTAAAGCTGCACTAAAACCCATTATTTTAATAACCCAGCTGTACCTATGAACTACAGTGTGATCCCCCTTAACAACTCAGATTCTACTCTTTAACCCTCTGTTATATTATTTTCTTCCTCCTCTGTATGACTGTTTCTCCTACCTACAATGTGTGCAATTTACTAATGATTATGATTACTTTCTTGTGATTGAAAGTATATTATTATGTATCCATACAGCCTGATAATTATGTATTAACTGTATACCATTACTCCACACCCTATGCTAATGTATGTATATCTCTTTCACTTTGTATTCGTTCTGTACAATATTTGATTACTTTTTCCCCCGGGTCTCCACTGAAAATGGGTTTCTGACCCAGTGGACTTTCCCGGTCAACAAATGTCAATAAATAAATAAATAGAAGTTAAACAAATAGAAGTTGAAGTTATGGAATATTTGTGAAGTGAAGAATTCAGTATAAAAAGTCTAACACATCACATATATATATATATATATATATATATATATATATATATATATATATATATATATATATATATATATATATATATCACAGCATGATGGAACAAGTCCCCAAAGTAAGGAGAAACAGGAGGATCAGGAAACATCTGAAGAAGAAACATGGACATGGGAAAAAAAAAGAGATTTAATATGGTGCAATATTAATGCAAAGGAGAAAGCAAAACTAATCAATGCAAAAATAGCAGCACCAAATATGTTTGAAGAGAAATATAGGTAAAGATCCCCAGACATGGAAAATTTAACAATACAAACAATAAGAAAACAAAGAGTAAAAGTAGAAAAAGAGGATTAGTAATATAGAAGATAAAGAAATAGAAACTGAGATTATGGATTACCCATGAAGTGAAGGGTTTAGTGTAGAAATTTTAAATCACAACACAGCAGGATAGAGCAATGGACACCCAAATTAAGGAGAAACCAGTGGAGCAGGAAGCAGTAAGCATCTAACCAGTTGACATATGAAGATACTTTGGAGCCTTCCATAAGAAACCAGTACAAACATTCAGTTGGAGCTATACAGCAAGTGGAAGACCAGGAAAATGTAGCAACTCTAATGCAGTCAGTGTCGTGGAGTGATAGGTCAGTGAGTTCCCATATGAAAAAGCAATGGATGACACAGGGCAAAACTGAAGAGAACATGGCACAGGAAGAGGCTCTGGAACTTTCTACATAATGCCCGCAGGAAATGGAGAACAGAGATTGTGACCTCAGTTTAGAAGAAAATGATCTAAAGGAAGAGTTGCTTGATTTAATAGAGATAGATAGATGTATTAAGATCAATGAAAGAAATAGATTGCAGAAGGTCAATAAAACCCAAAAAGTTAGAAGTTTGATAAAACAAAAGACTACAGTAATTAGGACTGTCCATAAAGATTTATGTGATATAACAGAGGTAAATAGGGTACATTACTGTGCAGCCAAATTAATAACAGATAAAGTCCTACCACAAGAACAAGGGTAGTAAGGAAAGGACAGGGAGAAATCGAATGCCATCATGAAAGTATCAAATAGAGAAAACTATAACGCAATTAACCCAAGAAAGTTTCACTGTTAGAAGATTATACAAGAAGGAACAGATCACCAAAAATACTCAAGAAGATGGACATGATAAAAGCAATGCACAGTATCAGAACAGATCAGGATTTATAATGCACTTGTCATAAATAATAAACTAAGAGCCAGATTCACGATGGCTTGCACGGAGTCTAAGAGTAGAGTAAGACTCCATGCAGCCATCATGTCCGACAAGCGATCCAGGAACAGCATTGCAAACAGCTCCTTAAACTGCTCCTACATGGACAGGGCTTGGATATGCAAACTACCTCACTTGCAGCTGAAAGGCATGCAAATGAGGTAAATTTGCGATCCAGGAAGCACAAACCTGTCTGAGTAGGAGCCGTGTTATTTGCAGAAATGTACTCAGTTGACAACTGAGTACCATTCTGCAAATAGCACAATGGAGCTATGACAGCTCCAAATAAAGGTTGCATATGGTCGAGGAAGCATGCCAATGGCCAAATATACAGCCATTGGCAAATTTCCCTGATGCAAAAAATTTAAAATAATTTTTTTCCCCCGATTGGCGAGGTTTAAGCTTAGCACAGCGCCGCGCAAATGGGGTGCGCTTTAAAAATCATAAAATAAGAAAATAAAAGCCACAAATAGGCATTTTATAAGATATCATAATATACAATGCAAGTGAATGGCAGGCTGAAGACAACATGGCTACCGAGTAGAGGTTGCCAAGGGGAGAACTCAGTTCAAGAGATGCAACCAAGCATTACTAGGCAATCCTATGCAAATGAGGGTAGGGATAGTGAATCACAAGTTTACATAGCAAATGAGCACAGTCAGTGGAGTGTAAGACTTAAGATAAGGGGAGTAACAGAGTAGAAGATAGGTGACATCACGAGGGGGGTAAATACAAAGAATGTAAGCTCATTGAAGCAGAGTGGCATGTGTCTGCTGTCAGGTACTCATCAATGGAAGAGGTGTGTCAGCAGGTATCCTAGGTAAAGTTAAGAAATGGAAGATGTATGCAGTGAAGAAATATTACTAAACTTTCTTAGAAAAGTGTTTAGAATGTGTTTGCATGCATGTGCACCTGTAGAACCGAGTAACACTGTGTGTGTGTGTTTAAGCTGGAGTAAGTGTGATTAAGGCTGTTGACATTTGTGTATGAGCGTTTGTACCTGTGTGCAAGCGTTTAAGCAGGAATTAGCAAGTGTTGGGCCATGTAAGCTTGTGTGCGTGCGTGTGAGCTGGTGCGTGTGTGTTTGTGCTCGTGTGTGCGGCATTGCCCCTTGTGGAAATAGGAGGGGAAAAGGAAGCACAACAAACAGTAGGAAGTTAACCAGGGAGAATCAGCAGAGCTAGCAGGTGGAAACAATCAGAATAAGGCAATTACACAGGCAGTACACTAGCCCAGCCCAGCCCAGCACTTAAAACTCTGCAAACAACTTTTTACCATGTATTGCTCAGACACACTGCAACACTGCAGTCAGCTAAGAGAAGTGAATACTAAAAAAGCTGTACTGAGACAAAAAAATGTTAGGGGCTGCCATTGTTGTCATAAGGTGACATATGCAATATGCTGAGGGTGGTGACAATGGTAATGCTGCTGATCAACACCCAGTGCGGAGACAGAGAAGAGTGTACAGGCCCAGGGTAACCTACCAGGGGCTAAATGAGCTGGAGATAGTGGAGCACTATAGAGTGGATAGAGACCTCTTGCAGCAAATTGTTGAGCTGTGCATGCCACGCCTCACACACAGAATCAACAGAGGGGAACCCATTCCAGTGGAAACCAAGGTATGTGTTGGCCTACGAATACTAGCAACAGGTACTTTCCAGAGACCAACTGGTGATATGATGGGGATATCACAGGCATCAGCATCCAGGGTACTGCACCAGTTCCTGGATGCCATGTCAGCACATGTCAGTGATCATGTATATTTCCCCAATTCTCGTGAGGTATTGGCCAGCAATATGCATCTTTTCCAGCAAATAGCAGAATACCCTGAGGTAGTGGGTGCAATAGACTGCATGCACATACGTATCAAAGCACCAGCTGGTGAGCTGGGTAGGGCCTACATTAACCGCAAGGGCTTCCCCTCCATCAACTTCCAGGTTGTGTGTGATGCCCAGGGCATAATAATGAATGTGTGTGCTGGCTGCCCTGGAAGCTACCACGATTCCCATATCTGGCATCTGACACAGCTGTACCAGACATTTGCCAATGGGGACATTCCTCACAGTCACCTAGTGGGGGATGCTGGATATGCACTGGAGCCGTGGCTGATGGCATCCATCAGAAACGCACACACACCTGAACAGGAATGCCATAATGAGGCACACGCACAAACACGAAATGTAATCGAGCGTGTGTTTGGGCTGCTCAAGTCATGGTTCCGGTGCCTGGACACATCTGGTGGAGCCTTGCAGTACTCACCAACTACATGTACCCAAATTGTCATGGTATGTGCAATGCTACATAACATGATCCTGCGAAAACAGCTGCAGCAGGATCAGTATAGGCGCGGCCCACACAGCCCCCCCACCAATGCCAAGGCCATCACAGGCAGAGCGTTACTCGGAGGAGGAACAACCTGAGCCTGCCCCAGTAGGCAGAAGGAGGTGTGCCCAGTATGCTTTGGCCTTGGCAAAGAGGCAATGCATAGCACATACACTGGCTCAGTAGGAACCCTGGAAATGATACCTCTTCCTGACCCGCACATATAGTAAAAGGGATGACTAAGTTGACACTCCCTGCTCCCTAACATGTATAGGGAGTGCACTAATTGCATCCGACATAGACAGCCCTGCAGCACCACCTGAGGCAAGATTGCATTTTGTTAACCAATATAAAGCAGTGCTAAACAGCTTTGCCACTATATAATAATATGTAAACACAATATACACACTAACTGCCACAACGTTGGACAATGTTCAGCAATATTGGCCACCATTCATCAATGTTGACAAATGTTGAGCAAGTCTGGTCAAAGATGGCCATATTTGAGCAAAAGCAGATAAACATACACAAATATGCTTTACTTGACCTTAAGGAGTCTGATCTGCACAATAGGAGAAGTTGAAGCAGTGACAGGCCTTGAATCCAGGATACCATACGCTACAGTCTAAGTACTGAACCACTAAACCATGACAGTATTTCACTGGTCAGCCTGTAGGAAGACATGTTGATAAGTCTATGCAAAGTATCTCAAGGAAACCCTGCAGGCACAGCATAATTCATGTTGAGTTATGACACACGGGTGGGCCCTGCAGTATAAATATAACTTGATGTACAACACACATGCTATACATGTTAATAATGTCTGTGTTCACACATGTTAACAAATGTATTGGACCCCAGACAGCAACATACTGACAGGTTATACTGGGCATGACCACACACTTAAATAAATGAGAAAAATGTGAGGCAACAAAACACTGAAAGGGCAAACTGAGCATGCTCACACTCTTGAGCCATGTGTGCATGCAGCAGGGTGCCAGACATATCTGGTGGTTCATGTGTTAACCCAGGAACCCCTCACAAGCCAACAGTCCTGGCTTGTGCACATACTTATAAGATAACAGACATATATAGAACATCTTGAAAGTCAGTCATAATTACATATGTACTACAGATACATATGTTGTACATAGAAAGTAGGAAAGCAAAGAAGATAACAAACCTGAAGTCAGTATCAACACTAAACAATGTGCACACCAAACAGTATCATAGGTGCATAGTTTCATTGCTTGATAGTAGGTATCAGCCATAGGGCATTCATAATGCTATCCAGACTGTGCTTGGCTTTCACCACCCTATAGACTACTATATTGTGCCTTGGAATAGTAGGTCACACAAGATAGCTGTTGTACGGTTAGTGTATTGTGCCTCTGTCTAGCAGGGACACAGAAGACATCCCATGGGTAAATGAATGATCACCCATACCCTCATCGAGACCTACACTGAAGAGGGTCAGTGAGTGTCTCCACCTAATGTGGAGTGTGAGCATGTTCCACAGTGAGTGTAGCCCCTGTGATATGAATCTGGCCCTGCTGCATGTACTAGTAATCCTGTGCTGAGTTTGATGTCCCTGTATCGTGTAGCTGTAAGGGATACACATATCCTGAGGTGGAGCATGAACAATACGTCTTGCTTGTACATGGCTGTATACAGCAGTCACAGATTGCATCTGGGTAGGCATTAAGCAACTGAGTCCATCTTGAGAGTCTATAGCTGAACTTTGTAGGCCATCTGTAAGACTCTCCTGTTGGGTGAGGTACCTTTGTGGTCAGTAAATTTGCTGCAGGTGTCATGTCAGGTACATCCAAAATGGTGCATTGTACCCAAGTATGGTCCTGATGAGTACAGGTGCACAAAGATTTCACTTGCTTCATAAGTGAAACCTTTATGGATAAGGTGGGATATATAGAAGGCCTACATAAACACTTTGCCAATGTTCATAGGTTCATACTAGGCTATCTGCCCTAGAGCATTTGTAAGCCTAGCCAGAGTGTGTTTGGCTTTTGCCACCCATTTTTAAGTGAGTTTTAATATGCCCTTATTCGAGGTTAGTTAACTGTGCCTCTGCCTAACAGTGACACAGAATTGATACCCGGGGTAAACATACGGTCTCCCATCCACTCATCAAGATTCCTCTTGAAGAGAGTCAGTGAGGGACTCTGCCTAACTCAGACTGGGATTCCCTTCCAGAGTGAAGGGAGCCTCTGGGTTATGAATCTGTCTCTCCAGCATGTTCTATTTATTTCAGTGCTGAGGTTTAAGTCCCTCGAGTGCGTAGCTCAATGGGATTTGGATTTTATGAGGTGCAACATGTCTATTAATTCTGAGCTGGACATGGCTTTATACGTCAGGCACAGATCGCCTCTTAGCAGGCGGTATGCAACTGAGTAGAGCTGGAGTTTCTTTAGCTGGGCAGTATATGGCATCTGTTTGAGCCCTTTGATCCTCTTGGTGAGGTACTTCTGGTATCTTTCCAGTTGCTGCAGGTGTTGGGTAAGGTACATCCCAAAAGGGGCATTGTAATTGATTATGGGCCTGATGAGGGATGAGTACAGAGGCACAATGACCTCCCTTGATTTGTATGTGAATCCCTTCATGATTAGGTGGGTTATATAGAAGGTTTTCCTAACTACTTTGGCCACGTGGTTATCAAAAGATAGATTGCTATCAACTTGGGTCCCCAGGTCCCTAATTACTTCTTTCATGTTTAATGGCTTACCACCTATGTGGTAATTTGTGTGTACTTTGTTTTTTCCAAAGGGGATGACTATACACTTTCTGGCGTTTTGCTTGAGGCCATGGGTCTGGCACCAGGTATCTGTTTCTATGAGACCCTTTTGGAGGATGCTTGTGTCAGCTGGAGAGTCGATTATGGTGCCAAGTTTGCAGTCATCTGCGAACTTGGTCAGCCACAGTACTCTTGTATTGGCCAGTACCTCTGAGAAATATATACCGAACAAGAGAGGTCCAAGGACTGAGCCTTGTGGGACGCCACTTGTAACTGGTTTGGAGTCTGACATGGCTTCAGCAATTCTGACCATGTGGTTTCTGTCCTTGAGCCAGTTTGCAACCCATCTAGTGACATAGGGATTTATATTTAAGCTTGAGAGCTTATCTATGATGCCTGAGTGGGGTATTGTATCGAAGGCTTTTGCTAGGTCCAGGTAGACTGTATGGACCACCTTCCCCTCATCATTGGCCTTGGTGACTGTTTCAAAGAAATCAACCAAGTTTAAGAGGCATGATCTGCCCTTAACAAAGCCAAACTGGGTAGGATCCAGTGACTGTAGGTCCCCAATGTCCCTATATATGATTTACATGATGACCTTCTCCATAGCCTTGCAGACCAAGCTGGTCAGGCTAATGGGGCGATAGTTTCCAGGATCTGTTGAGGTGCCACCTTTGTGGAGAGGGACCACTGTTGCTGTACGCCATTCTTTGGGTACATATCCTGTAGTAAGGCTGAGAATGAACAGTAGCTTTATGTTGGGTCTCAGCTCTTCTTGGAGTTCATGTAGGATGCAGCCAGGGATACCGTCTGGTCCCATTGATGCTGTAATTTCTGCTTTGGAGAGGGCGGCTCTTACCTGAGCATCTGATATGTCAGTGGGGCAGCACTCTGCTGGGATAGATATTTGCTCTTTTGGGGAGGGGTGGGAGAAGTTTGCGCTGAACCTGTCAGCCAGGATATTGGCAATGTCTGTGGGATCAGTGTATATTCTGTCATTTTGGACTAACTCTGAGCATATCTTGGAGTTTCCACCCAGGTTCCCAACATAACTAAAGAAAGCCTTGTGATAATCTTTAGTGTCCTGTGCAGTTGTTTCTTGAAACTGGCCTTAGATGATTTCATGAGTGCCTGTAGTCTCTTGCTAATACTGATTACAGATGCCTTCCCTTTTAGGGAGTTTGCTCTATCATGCAGTAGCTTCCTCCTTCTATTGTATAGTTTGTTTATGGCTGGGGTCCACCAGACAGGACGCCTACCTTTGGGGGATTGGCCCTTGGTTTAATTTGGGATTGCATGATCCATGCATCCCTGTAGGTGATCATAGAAGGTGTTTATAAAGGATTCTGCAGTCTGGGCCTTATTTTCCATGGGCCTGGGGACTCTGAAGGACTCCACCTCGGTTTTGAGGACTGCAAACTTTGCTTTAGAAAGCTTTTTTACTGTTGTTTTCTGGCCAGGGGGTGGGGATGGGATGTGGATATCCACTGAGATTAAAGTATGGTCAGATCTCACCAGTGAGGGATACACTTCCGGTCTGGAGCATAAGATCCCCATGTTGGTGATGATCAGGTCCAGTATGTTTTCCCCTCTTGTGGGAGTGGTGACTAGTTGTTCTATAGCATTTGAGGTTATAAATACTAGGAACCTTTGGACTAGGGTGTTGGAGCTACAGTAATGCTCCCAGTCTATGTTTGGGTAGTTGAAGTCCCCAATATAACGGTGTTTGGAGAGACCTTCATATTTTCTCCAATGTTCTCATGAAGTCCGAGTGGGGTTCTTGGGTTTGGGCAGGTGGTCTGTAGCAGGCTATAAACTGGGAGGCAGTTTTACCCACTGTTAGTTGCACATGGATAGTCTCTGACGCTTTGTGCTGTGCCACCAACCTGGAGATGTGGGTATCTTTGATGGAAATTGATACTCCCCCTCCTTTTGTAGTTCAGTCTGAGTTTTGTGGCCGAAAAGCATGGTATGAGGTATAGCCTGGTAGTGCTGGGGTGTTCTCAGGAGCCATGAACAAGGTCTCAGTCACTGCTCAGACATCAATGTTCTCCATGCTGAGGAGGGTTTTGAGTGCGTGCATCTTGAGGTTACGACTACTGGCGTTGAGTAGCATGGGTTTGTCTTTTGAGCCTTGCATAAAAAAGGCACTATGGGGGTGGCAAGAGCCTTCGCCAATATCTGAAAGCCCAGGGGTGACAAGTGCAAGCCATCCCTAGCGAAGCAGCGTGGCTTGTCGAGCATATCATCCCAGCCTGACAGGCATTGGATCCCCTTTGAATGACACCAGTACTTAAGCCAATTGTTGAAATTGATCATCCTGTCTTCATATTGTGGCATCATTATTGGTGATGGTAAGATGCTACTCAAGGTCAGGGTCATACCAGCCTGGCCTGCATGCTCAGAGAGCTCCTGTATGTCTCTTTTCATGTAGTCCAGGGAGGTACATCTCAGGTCATTCACACCAGCATGTCCAAAGGAGAGATGGATATCTACTTTTGTCCACAAATCCCTAAGTACACCTTCTGTACATAATGGATTACCATCTATGTGTTAATCTGTGTGCACTTTGCCATTCCCAAAGGTGATGACTATGCATTTCATGGCATTTAGCTGTGTGCTATGGCTTTGGCACCAGTTAAACATTCCTGTGATCCCTCATAGGAGGATACTTGTGTCAGCTGGAGAGTCAATGATGGCACACAGTATACAGTCATCTGCCACCTTGGTCATCCACAGTCCTCCTGTGTTAGCCTGTACCTCAGAGAAATATATATGGAACAAGAGAGGTCACATAACTGAGCCTTGTGGGATGCCACATGTAACTGGCGTACATCCTGATATGGCGTCTGCAATCCCAACCATGTGTGTGCTAACCCTAATCCAGGTTGCAATCCATCTTCTGACATATGTGTTGATATGCGAGCTGGTGAGGGTATGTAAGATGTCCGAGTGGGCTATTGTGTCAAAGGCTTGTGGTAGGTACAGGTAGACTGTGTCAACTACCTACCCTATGTCTATGGCCCTCTGTTAACTGTTTGAAAGAGGTCGACCAGGTGCAAGAGGCATGTGGTGCCCTTAAGAAAGGTGAATTGTGTATGACCCTGTGTCTGGAGGTTGACGATGTCTGTGTATGGCTTCCATGATGATACTCTCCATAGCTTTGCAGAACAGGCTAGGCAGGCTTATAGGGTGATAATGTCCATTGTCCCATGTGGCAACACCTTTGTTGAGTGGCACTACTGTTGCTGTATGACATTCCTTGGGAACATATGCTGTAGTACGTCTGATATTGAATATTGACGTTATGTGACGCTTATGTCTGTCATGAATTCTGCGTGAGACACAGCCTGGGTCACGTAGTGGTCCCATTGCTGCTGTGTTATTGCTTTGTAGAGGGCAGCTCTCACATGTACATCTGTGATGTCAGGGAGGATACACTCCATTGGGATGGACATTCCTACATTTGTGGAATGGTAGGAAAAGTATGCACTGAGCCTGTCTGCCAGCATGTTGCCAATGTCTGTGGGCTCAGTGTATGTTGTGGTAATGATACACTACAACATAGCATATGTGGGAGCTGCCACCCAGGTACCTGACATAACTAAAGAAGGCCTTGTTATTGTCATTAGTGTATTGTGCATTCATACTGTCGAAGCAGGCCTTAGATCATGTTATGACTGATTGTAGCTAGCCGCTAGTACTGATTAGAGATGCCTTCATTTTGTGGGATACTGCTCTATCATGTAGTAGCCTCCACCTGTTGTTGCATAGTGTATGTATGTCTCGGGTCCACCACACAGGTCACCTGCCTTTACAGGACTGACTCTTGGATACATGTGGGATAGCATGATCCAAGCATTCCTGTAGGTGTCCATACAATGGATATCTAAAGGATACTGTGGTCTGAGTCATAGTTGACACTGAGCTGGGGGTTCTGAAGAAAACCACCTTGGTTCAGAGAAGTGTGACATCTGCTTGTCAGAGGTACCTCACTGAGAGTACCTAGACTGGGTGTGTGGAACGGATATGGTTGTACAGTGAGATAAATGTATGTTCCAACCTTACCAATGAGGGGTATACCTCAGGTGTGCAACATCGAGACCCAATGTAGGGAAGGACTAGGTACAATCTGAATACCCCTCTTGTGGTGGTGGTGACCACTTGTTCCATAGCATGTCAGGTGACATACTTGAGTAATCATTGTGTGATGATTTTGGGCCTTGAGTAGTATATACATTCAATATTTGGCTACTTGATGTCACCCACTATACTTTGGGTGCAGAGACCCACATATCTGCCAGTGTTCACCGGAAAGGCAAGTGTGGTCCCTCCATTTGTGAGTGTGGTCTGTAGCAGGCTATTATCTGAAAGGCAGTGTAGCCCACTGTAAGCAACACATGGATGGTATCCGATGTTTTGTGCAGTGCCATTAACCTGGAGGTGTAGGTATGTTTGATGAATATACATACTCCTCCTCCTTTTGTGCTTCGGTCCGATGTTTGGGCCCGAAAAGCATGGTATGAGTTATAACCTGGTAGTGCTGTGGTGCTCTTGGGGGCCTTGAACCAGGTTTCTGTTACTGCACAGACATCGATTGTCTACATACTGAGGAGAGGCTCGAGTGCGTGCATGTTGTGGTTTAGATGTCTGGCATTCAGTAGCATTACCCTTAGTTATAGTTATCCTTGGGTTGTCTATGGAGGTGGGTTTGTCCTTTGAGCCTTGCCTAAAAAAGACACTATGGGGGTGCCAAGAGCCTTGGCCGTTATACGAAACCCTAAGGGTGACAGGTGCAAGCCATCCCTAGTGAAGCAACGAGACTTGTCGAGCATTCTACCCCAGGCTCACAGACACTGGATCCCCTTTGAATGACAACAATACTGTAGGCAATTTTTGAAACTGATACCTTTGTCTTCATACTGTGCCATCATTCTTGGTGAGGGCAAGATGCTACTCAAGGTGCGGGTCATACCAGCCTGGGCTACATGATCAGAGAGCTCCTCTATGTCTCTTTTCATGTAGGCCAGGGAGGTATCTCAGCTCATACACACCAGCACCTACCAGTTGGAGAAACCAGTGTTGTCCTATACATGCTGTCAACACCTGCTGCCGCCCATGGTGCAGTCTTGGGATTTCATAACATGAACTGCACACCCATTACCATGTGTAGTCTGATGATGTCAGTGTGCTACATATATAGCAGTGGAAAGAATACAAACAGTAAAGCATATAGCGTGTTGCATTAATGTGTATGTTTCTAGTGGCATAACATAGTTAAGTAGGAGTTTGAATCCAGCAGTGTGTGTGTGACAGGGGACTGTATGTGTCTGTGTGACTTCATGGAAAGTGAATGTGCTTTTTGGAGAGTATTGAAACACCTCAATATAGGTACATTCCTCTTTGGCAGCTCTGATGATGTCAGCATCCTACAAATATAGGTGTGGAAAAAAAAAGCCAGTAAAGCATATAGCACGTCATGTTAATGCCTATGTCTCCAGTGTCATTTCATAGTTAGGTAGGATTTTGAATCCTGCACTTGCTGAGTGGGGTGTATGTGTCTGTGTGACTTCATGGAAGGTGATTGTGCCTTTTGTAGAATATGAAAGCACCTCACTATAGGTATATTCCTCTTTGGCAGCTCTGATGATATCAGCAGCATACAGATGTAGGTGTAGAAATAAGAAGGCCAGTAAAGCATATAGCATATCATGTTAATGTGTATGTCTCTAGTGTCATTGCATAGTTAGGTAGGGGTTTGAATCCTGCACTTGCTGGGTATGTGTGTGGGGTGTCTGTGTGATTTCATGGGAGGTGAATGTGCCTTTTGTAGAATATGGAAACACTTCAATATAGGCAGGTATATTCCTCTTTGGCAGCTCTGATGATGTCAGCAGCATACAGATGTAGGTGTGGAAATAAGAAGGCCA
Source organism: Protopterus annectens (assembly GCF_019279795.1). Classification (NCBI taxonomy): domain Eukaryota; kingdom Metazoa; phylum Chordata; order Ceratodontiformes; family Protopteridae; genus Protopterus; species Protopterus annectens. The sequence continues at coordinate 110,095,443 of NC_056741.1, forward strand.
GTAAAGCATGCAGTGCATCATGTTAATGCGTGTGTCTCTAGTGTCATTACATAGTTAGGTAGGGGTTTGACTCCTGCACTTGCTGAGTGTGTGTGTGGGGTGTATGTGTCTGTATGACTTCATGGAAGATGAATGTGCCTTTTGTAGAATATGGAAACACCTCAATATAGGTATATTCCTCTTTGGCAGCTCAGATGATGTCAGAATCCTACAAATATAGGTGTGGAAATAAGAAGGCCAGTAAAGCATATAGCACATGGTGTTTATGCATTTTGGGTCATTTCCTGTTTTTCCAGCCCCTGCTATAAAGCACGCTTTGGCAGGCTTTTCTGGCATTAGAGAACTAGGCATAGCTCCTCGTGGTCCCCTGCAGAGTTCCAAAGCCAGCAGAGAGCAGAAAAAGCAACTTTCTTGATCATAAGTATTTTTTAAACTTTTTAGTTTGCATTTTCGATCTTTTGAGCTTTTCAACTACTGTTTGTGCCTATATTACTGTTTTATTACCTTATTTTCCTGTTTTTGTGAGCTTATATTGTTGATTGCACTTGTGGGCTAAAGTATTGCTTAATAGTAACAAACAGGCTAATACACTCAAGTGTACCAGCCTTTGATAGCAATTTAGTCGAAAACAAAGCATTTACTGCATTTTTTCTGTCTGTTTGCAAAAAACAAAAATATTTCTCCTTTCCTAAACTTTCCTGGCTAGTTGTTCCAGTGATCAGATTTTGCTGATCCCTGGGCTTTGTATTTGGTTTCTGTGTTCCTCCATTTTCTTGTGTGGCCAGAGGTAGTTTCTTTACTCACCAGTGGGAGTGGGGAGTACTGAGCTGCTTGTTTGTCCTCAGAGGAGTGGTTAGAAGCAGCAACTAGTAATTTGTCGGCAATTTTGGGTCATTTCCTGTTTTTTCCAGCCACCTGCTATAAAGCACGCTTTGGCAGGCTTTTCTGGCATTAGAGAACTAGGCATAGCTCCTCGTGGTCCCCTGCAGAGTTCCTAAGCCAGCAGAGAGCAGAAAAAGCAACTTTCTTGATCATAAGTATTTTTTAAACTTTTTAGTTTGCATTTTTCGATCTTTTGAGCTTTTCGACTACTGTTTGTGCCTATTTTCCTGTTTTTGTGAGCTTATATTGTTGATTGCACTTGTGGGCTAAAGTATTGCTTAAAAGTAACAAACAGGCTAATACACTGAAAGTGTACCAGCCTTTGATAGCAATTTAGTCGAAAACAAAGCATTTACTGCATTTTTTTCTGTCTGTTTGCAAAAAAAACAAAAAATATTTCTTCTTTCCTAAACTTTCCTAGCTAGTTGTTCCAGTGATCAGATTTTGCTGATCCCTGGGCTTTGTATTTGGTTTCTGTGTTCCTCCATTTTCTTGTGTGACCAGAGGTAGTTTCTTTACTCACCAGTGGGAGTGGGGAGTACTGAGCTGCTTGTTTGTCCTCAGAGGAGTGGTTAGAAGCAGCAACTAGTAATTTGTCGGCCATTTTGGGTCATTTCCTGTTTTTTCCAGCCCCCTGCTATAAAGCACGCGTTAGCGCAATTTAGCGCGGAGCTGCTACCGTTGCACACTAGGGCAGCGGTGGTTAATCAGATTTAAACGATTAGGGCTACCTAAAGTCCACTCTTCAAATTTTCCCTTAAAACTACCTTCCTCAAAGTATACTACTGCTCTATTTAGTGTATCCTACAACTATAAATTATCTCTACTTGACTCCCAAGTAGTCTATTCTCTATCTGTATAGCGAAGCACTTGCTCCTACAGTACTTATCACCTCGATACAGCACTCTTGTTATAGAAAGTACCCCAAAAGCAAACCCCATTTCTTGGTCACCCACATCCCCAGAACCTTTTCTTAAGTTTTCTGTCTATTCCTTCTAGCATGTTGAGGGATCAGTTGCTAATGTCCTCTCCTGCTCAGCTGGTGAACCTGGGAATATTGAGGCAATGTTACAATTGCCTCATGTACACAGACAACCTTCTCCTCCTCCCACAAAACACAAATACATGCGAGAGATGCAACTATACGGCCAAACTGGAGGCTGAGCTCTCTCAACATAGGACTGGCATGACCAGACAGGAGGAGGAGGTAACCACACACTATAGACCCAGTCTCACATAATACCATCACAACCTCAAATCATACACATAAGCACATAAAGACATACTGGAGGCTCTGATCAAAAATCTACCAAAACAGCAGAGGCCACCAAAGCAGACACCCAAACAACTACCACCTCAGAACACAACACCTGCAACACATAGACCACACAGTCAGAGTGTCAAGCAGTCACAGCCCTTAAGGCCAAACACAATGCCAGACACACTAGTCATTGGTGACTCCATAGTCAGACACACTGACGTCCGCCACCAGACTGAGTAAGGAGAAGGTCACAGTAAGCTGCCTGTCAGGTGCTAGAATCCGCCACATACGCATGCACTCAGGTCTCTCAACAGCAGGTACAAGTGCGACTCAATCATTGTCCACGCTGGTGTTAACGACCTGAGACGCACCTCCTTGGACTACATGAAAAGAGACATAGAGGAGCTCTCTGATTATGTAGCCCAAGCAGGTATGACCCTGACCTTGAGCATTATCCTACCGTCACCAAGAATGATGCCACAATACAAAGATAAGATGATCAGCTTTAACAATTGGCTTAAACTCTGGTGTCATTCAAAGGGGATCCAATGTCTGTCTGCCTGGGATGACATGCTGGACAAGCCATGCTGCTTCGCAAGGGACGGCTTGCACTTGTCACACCTGGGATTCCGGATTTTGGCAAAGGCTCTTGCCACCCCATAGTGCCTTTTTAGGCAAGGCTCAAATTCTAAACCTACCACCCTAGAACAAAACAAAGCAAAAACTAAGGGTAATGCTGCTCAATGCCGAAGTCTCAACCTCAAGATGCACGACTGAGGCCCTTCTCAGTATGGAGAACATCGATGTCTGTGCTGTGACAGAAACCTGGTTCAAGGCTCCTGAGAGCACCCCAGCACTATCAGGTTTTACCTCCTATCATGCGTTCCGCCCCAAAACCCGGACAATACCAAGAAAGGAGGAGGGGTATCCATATTCATCAAGGACACCCACACCTCAAGATTGGTGGCATCGCACGATGCATCGGAAACCATCCAGGTGCAATTAACCATAGGCAAGACTGGTCTGCAATTTGTAGCATGTTACAGGCCACCTCGCAAACTCAGGAACCTCATATGGCCTTCCTGAAAACACTGGAGGGATAAATGTATCTTGAACACCATCATACTAGGTGACTTCAACTACCCTAATATAGACTGGGAACACTACTCAAGCCCAAACACTCTAGCCCAAAAGTTCCTGGAATTCATAAACTCAAATGCCATGGAACAACTAGTCACCATCCCCACAAGAGGAGAAAACATACTTGATCTCATCATCACGAACATGGGAGCACAATGTTCAACACCGAAGTATACCCTCACTGGTGAGATCTGATCACAAACTATCTTGCTGGAGGTCCTCATCCCGCCCCACCAAATGAAAAGACCACAGTAAAGAACTTCAAAGCCGACTTCACACTTCTAAAGACTAGTGTGGTCTCCTTTAAGGCCCCTGAGCCGGTGGTTAACATTACTCAAACCGCTGAATCACTTACAAATGCCTTCTACCAGCACCTGCAGGGCTGCATGGATCAGGCAATCCCAAGCAAAACAAAGACTCTTTGTACCAAAGGCAAGCGTCCAGTCTGGTGGACCCCAGCCATAAACAAACTCTACAACAAAAGGAGAAAGCTACTACAAGATAGAGCAAAATCCTTAAAAGGTAAGACACCGCTGATCACTATAAGTAAAAAGCTAAGAGCTCTCATAAAATCATCCAAAGCTAATTTTGAGAAAAAAATAGCTAAGGACTCTAAAGACAACCATAAGGCATTCTTTAGCTATGTCAGAAACCTAGGAGGAAACTCCCAGATATGCTCAGAATTAGTTCAAAATGATGTGAAGATTACTGATCCTACAGACATTGCCAACATACTGGCTGACAGGTTCAGTGCAAACGTCTCCCCCCCCCTAAAGGAGAGATATCTATACCAAATGATTGTAGCCCCCAAACATCTCTAACACCGAGGTGAGAACTGCTCTCTCCAATGCAAAGAACACAGCATCCAAGGGACCTGATGGTGTCCCCGCATGTGTGCTCTATGAACTCAATGAGGGATAAAACCCACAGTTAGGGAAGCTGTTTGATCTTAGTCTCACCTCCGGATACGCACTCCAGGAGTGGCGCAGCCGACTGTGGTCCCACTCCACAAAGGCGGTGCCTCCACCGACCCTGGAAATTACCGTCCCATTAGCTTGACAAGCCTTATCTGCAAAGCCATGGAGAGGATCATAATGGATCTCATAAATAAAGACATAGGGAACTTGCAGACTTTGGATCCAACCCAGTTTGGCTTTGTCAAAGGCAGATCATGCCTTTTAAACTTGGTTGACTTTTCGAAACAGTCACCAAGGCCATTGACGAGGGAAAGGCAGTCCATACAGCCTACCTAGACCTGGCAAAGGCTTTTGATACAATACCTCACTTTGGTATCATTGAAAAACTCATCAACTTAAATGTAAACCCATACATTACAAGATGGGTTGCAAACTGGCTGAGTGACAGAACCCACAGGGTCAGAGTTGCTGGCGCCATGCCAGACTCAAAGCCTGTCACAAGTGGTGTCCCACAGGGCTCAGTCCTGGACCCACTCTTGTTTGGCATCTACTTTTCTGAAGTACAAGCAAACACAGGAGGGTTATGGCTGACAAAGTTTGCAGATGACTGCAAACTGGCCGTAGTTGAAAACACATCCGACACAGATATCCTTCAGAAGGGTCTCACAGAAACGGATAACTGGTGCCAGAGCCATGGCCTAAAGTTAAATGCCAAGAAATGCATAGTCATACCCTTCGGGAAAAATAAGGTTACCCCTAGCTACCATATAGGTGGCAATCCCGTGAACACAGAAGAAGTTATTAGGGACCTGGGAACCCAGGTTGACAGTAGCCTTTCATTCGACACTCATATTGCAAAAGTAGTTAGGAAGACCTTCTACATTGCCCACCTTATCATGAAGGGATTCACATCTAGATCAAGGGAAGTCATAGTCTCCTATACTCATCACTCATCAGACCAATGATCGAGTACAATGCCCCATTCAGAATGTATCTGACCCGACACTTGCAGCAGCTGGAGAGGCCACAAAAGTTCCTCACCAAAAGAATAAAGGGTCTCAAAAATCTGTCTTATGCTGCCCGACTGAAAGAACTCCAGTTATATTCAGTTGCTTACCGCTTGCTCAGAGGTGACCTATGCCTGACATACAAGGCCATGTCAAACCCAGATTTGATGAACATGCTTCATCTCAAAAAATCTAGATCCCTCATAGCCACAAGGGTGGGAGACTTAAACCTCGACACGGTTATTAATAGGACGTGCGGGAGGGATAGATTCATCACCCAAAGACTCCCTATGCTGTGGAACAAAATCCCGGTTTATGTGAGGCAGAGCACCTCGCTGGCCTTGTTCAAGAGGAATCTTGACCAATGGATGGGAGATCGCAGATACACCCCAGGGGTTACCTCAGTGTCACTGCTCGACAGAGGCACAGCAAAATAATGGGCATAGTTTCTCCAAACTAAAGGGGTGGCGTAAGCCACAAAACTTTGGGCTAGGCTTATAAATGCCCTTGGGCAGATAGCCTAGTATGAACCTATGAACCTATGAACCTATGAACTGCACACCCATTACCATGTGTAGTCTGATGATGTCAGTGTACTACATATATAGCAGTGGAAAGAATACAAACAGTAAAGCATATAGCGTGTTGCATTAATGTGTATGTTTCTAGTGGCATAACATAGTTAAGTAGGAGTTTGAATCCAGCAGTGTGTGTGTGACAGGGGACTGTATGTGTCTGTGTGACTTCATGGAAAGTGAATGTGCTTTTTGGAGAGTATTGAAACACCTCAATATAGGTATATTCCTCTTTGGCAGCTCTGATGATGTCAGCATCCTACAAATATAGGCGTGGAAATAAAAAAAGCCAGGAAAGCATATAGCGCGTCATGTTAATGCCTATGTCTCTAGTGTCATTACATAGTTAGGTAGGATTTTGAATCCTGCACTTGCTGAGTGGGGTGTATGTGTCTGTATGACTTCATGGAAGGTGATTGTGCCTTTTGTAGAATATGGAAACACCTCAGTACAGGTATATTCCTCTTTGGTAGCTCTGATGATGTCAGCAGCATACAGATGTAGGTGTGGAAATAAGAGGGCCAGTAAAGCATATAGCGTGTCATGTTAATGTGTATGTCTCTAGTGTCATTACATAGTTAGGTAGGGGTTTGAATACTGCACTTGCTGCGTGTGAATGTGTGGGGTGTATGTGTCTGTGTAACTTCATGGAAGGTGAATGTTCCTTTTGTAGAATATGGAAACACCTCAATATAGGTATATTCCTCTTTGGCAGCTCTGATGATATCAGCAGCATACAGATGTAGGTGTGGAAATAAGAAGGCCAGTAAAGCATATAGCATGTCATGTTAATGTGTATGTCTCTAGTGTCATTGCATAGTTAGGTAGGGGTTTGAATCCTGCACTTGCTGGGTGTGTGTGTGGGGTGTCTGATTTCATGGGAGGTGAATGTGCCTTTTGTAGAATATGGAAAAACCTCAATATAGGTATATTCTTCTTTGGCAGCTCTGATGATGTCAGCAGCATACAGATGTAGGTGCTGAAATCAGAAGGCCAGTAAAGCATATAGCGCATCATGTTAATGCGTATGTCTCTAGTGTCATTACATGGTTAGGTAGGGGCTTTAATCCTGCACTTGCTGAGTGTGGGGTGTATGTGTCTGTGTGACTTCAGGGAAGATGAATGTGCCTTTTGTAGAATATGGAAACACCTCAATATAGGCAGGTATATTCCTCTTTGGCAGCTCTGATGATGTCAGCAGCATACAGATGTAGGTGTGGAAATAAGAAGGCCAGTAAAGCATGCAGTGCGTCATGTTAATGCGTATGTCTCTAGTGTCATTACATAGTTAGGTAGGGGTTTGAATCCTGCACTTGCTGAGTGTGTGTGTGGGGTGTATGTGTCTGTGTGACTTCATGGAAGGTGAATGTGCCTTTTGTAGAATATGGAAACACCTCAATATAGGTATATTCCTCTTTGGCAGCTCTAATGATGTCAGCATCCTACAAATATAGGTGTGGAAATAAGAAAGCCAGTAAAGCATATAGCACATGGTGTTAATGCATATGTCTGTATTCTGAGAACATAGTTAAGTAGGGTTTTGAATCCTGCAATTGCTGAATGTATGTGGTACTGTGTAATCACGTTTGAGAGGAGTGCTACTTTCAGAGACCTTGACAATACTTCAAAAGTGGTAAATACATCTGTGTCAACTCTAATGGAGTCAGACTCATAGAAATACAGCATTTGATAGCGTGTCGTGTTAACGTGTATGTCTGTAGTATCATAACATATTCAGGTAATGGTTTGAATCCTGCAAATGCCATGTGTGTGTGTGTGTGTGTGTGTGTGTGTCATACAGTTTGTTAATGTGTTGTGGGTTTTGCTTTTATTATTGTATGACATATTACTATAACAGTAATTTCAATGCACACATCAGGTATGTGTGTGCCAAATACATATATGTACCTGTGACCTTCAATAGTTCCTATGTGTGAAGCCTGCCTCATATATGAATACAGTTGTTACCTTTGCCAGCATGTGCCGCTGCTTCCCAGACCTTAGGCCATACATGTATGTTGGTGACAATGCAGGCTACTGCAGTGATCTGTGTTCTAGGCCAACTGTGTGACACACACCCATGACAGCTTTGATAGATTAATGTGGGTGAGGGTTCATGTCTGGGGTATATGTCAGACATGTTCAAACACAGCAAAGTCTGTGAGTAATGAACATCCAGTGTAGGTGTATGGCAACTGTCGTCGATATGCGTACAGACACCTTCTTGCTTATGTGATACACCGAGGGACTGCAGAAAACCTTTGGAAATGTGTATATCAAAGAATAGACGTAATAACACTTGTCCGTATGTACACACCATTACCCGTTCTACATGATGGGTGCTAGGTCATACAGATCACTGTCTCTGGCCACAGACACGGTACCTGTGCCTGGCAGGGGTGATACGGACAGTATCAGGTACTAGGCCAGACTGGGTACTGTTGTTACATGGGTGTGTAAGGTGGCCAATAGGGAGCATTGCCTAACATGAATGTATTATTTGTTCAAGACTGTTGCACAGAGACATGATAGGCCTCGACCCATCAGGTATATTATGTGTGCTGTTTCTCTACTTAGACAAGTTGCCGTACAACAGTAGTGATTGCAATGTATTTTTCTGCAACATTACCTGTTTGTGGACTACTATACTGTAAATAAAACATTATTCACCTCTGTCCCGTTTGGGTTTCCTTTATGTGTTGCCAGTAGCACAGGCTATTCAAGACAACTGTACAAGTTCAGTACTATGTATGCCTAACTAGAAACTTGGTATAGCCTGAATAGACATGTATATTGTACTATTGTGTAGTGGTGCAGAGGTACAGAGAGCTGTACATATTATTGTGTGATGTTCATCTTGCTGAACATACGGGGTTACTGTGTACCTGTTGGTCTATGAAGGTAAGTAGTCTGTCTGCATAGCTCCCACCTGTGTACATATGCAGATGATAGCCAGGGGTTAGCCTAGTTTCCTTTGTCTGTGCACCACACCAGTATTTCCAGCACTGCAAAACTGTCATTGTCACACTTGTTTGCTAGCAATACATGGCTACATCCTTTGATATGTATGTGTTGTACTCCTACATAAGGGTATGCTTGTGTAACTCCTTCCAAATCTATTTGCAGAGTGTGTAACAGCAAAACCAATGATATGCCTGTGTGTGTCTGCACCTTCCAGGTGTCTCATACACTCAGGTTTATAATTGAACTACTTCAGGGACTGGTACATGTAAGTGAGGTACACCTGTAATATATTACAGACATTAACGTGAGACTGTGAGAGAATGAGAGCATATGTATTTATCCACCTTTTGTGATGTGCAGGCAGTGTCTACTGTTCCTTATTGACATTTTCCATTACATGTACTTCCCCAACTTTCTGCATAACATGTGTATTTGTCAGAGGGTTTCACAGGGACACATCTAGGATTTGCTTATGAATCAGGGACATCCCTGTAAAGCATTCATAGTTGGGATGTATGGCCTCTGCCCTATTCAAATATGTCAGTGTTTATCCTGGTGTGATAGTGTGTGGTGTTTGTAAAGTAATACTGTAACATAATGTCCTGCTAGAATGGCTGGCTCTCTTATCACAGTCATGTCATACAATTCCACAATAACTGCTGATAAAGATTCACTGGACAAGATTTGTGTTTTGAAAGTACTCTGTTCACTTTACAGTCACACATTGTAATACATGATATATTTATTACAGCACCAGCTTGCGGTATGTCTGCTGTGGCTTAGTGGTACTTCATGCAATGTTGTGTGTCCAAGGTCCAGGCTTCAAGACTGACAGAGCTTTTATTTATTTGCTCAGCAGAACAAGGGCCCTGCCATGCAGACATGGAAAGTGGTTAAAAAGGGGCCACAAACAGGGGAATACAATAGGCATACCAGCACGGGATGTGAAGGATGGGTCTATTGAAGATCCATAGCTGGCCATTTCTTTAACAGCAACAGCTGTGGATATGCAATACATTTGGAGGGATATTTGAAACCTTCAACCCCTGATAGAGTGGTGAGGATGACAAAGTATGTTGTACTACCAATTGCAATTATCAGGCACATGAATTATGTTTATACTGCTATACTGTCCTTAGTTCATTACTCACTTCAGAACAGTTGTTGGTTTGTTTGTGTTGACATTAGCACAGGCTGCTCAAGACTAGAGGACATATTTCAGTACTGAGTATAGCTACCTACACCCTTGGTTGTGCCTGACTACACAGGTATATGTTACTTTGGGTTAGGGGTGCAGACCTGCAGAGAGCTTTATTTATTATCGTGTGGTGTTTACCTTGCTGAACATACAGGGTTGCTGTGTATCTGTTAGTCTATGAAGGCAAGTAGTCTATCTGTGTAGCTACCACCTGTGGACATATCCAGATGGGAGCCTGAGATTAGCCTAGTGTTCTTTGTCTGTGCACCACACCAGTCCTTTTGGCAGTGGAACAGTGGCATTGTCACAGTTTGTTGCTAGCAGTGCATGGCTACATCCTTGGATATTACTGTGTTGTACCCTTACAAAGGGCATGCTTGTGGAACTCATTCGAAAGCTATTTTCAGAGTGTGTAACAGCAGAAGAACCGATATGCCTGTATGTTTCTGCCTCTGCCAGGCCTCAGATACTGTCATGTATATATTGGAACAGCCTCAGGGAAAGGTACATACAGGTGAGATAGACCTGTAATATATTACTGAAATATTTCATTTGAGACTTTGAGGGAATCAGAACATATGTATTACTACACCTTGTCTGACATGCAGGCAGTGTCTACTCTCACCTATTGACATTATTCATTACATGTGATTCCACACTTGTCTGCCTACTGTTACTACATTCCACACAGAGTCAGAGAGGCACAGCTAACATATGTTTACGACTCAGGGCCATCCCTGTATAGCATTCACAGTTGTTAATTCAGGTGTGTGCCATATTCAGATAGGCCAGTGTTTCTCCTGCTGTGATACCATGTGGGGTTTGTAAAGTACTACTGTAACATAATATCCTGCAAGAATGCCTGGTTCCCTTTTCACTGTCATATCATACCATTCCACATAACCTGCTGGTAAAGACCCACAGAACAAGATTTGTGTTATGGCATTCCTATTTTCCCTTTACATTCCCTCATAGTAATGCATGACATATTTATTACAGCACCAAGTTATTGTATATCTGCTGTGGCTCAGTGGTAATTCATGCAGTCTAGTGTGTCCGAGGTCTGGGGTTGGAGACTAACAGGGGTATTTTATTTTGCTGATGAGCAGACTACAGGCCTTGTCATACAGAGTGACTAAGGCACTTTTAAGCAGTTGTAAGCGGGTTTGCACGATGCTTTGCTATGTGTATCTATGCTTAGCTAAGCGCACACAAGCGCACACCCGCTGACTACTGCTTAAAAGTGCTTACTCCCGCTAACACCCACGCTAATTTCTTTTAAAGAAAAGAAAATGGGGAAATAGGAAAGTGGTGAAAAAGGGGGCACAAAGAGGGCAGGACAGTAGGAAAACAAGCTCAGGATGTGCAGGAAGGATGTAGGGAAGGCCCATAGCTGCCCAATTCTTTACCAGCACCAGCTGTGCATATGTTAGGAATTTAGAGTGAGATTTGAAACCTTCCACCCCTGAGAGAGGAGTGAGGACAACAAAGTATGTTGTACAGCCAATTGTAATTATCAGTTTACATGTCCAGCAGACATGTGTGCGAAATGGGCAGCTATGTATGGGGCGTAATTTTTTTGCAGGTACAGATTTCCCTTTTTTTTTCTTTTTTTTTTAGGTAAAAGTGGAATGTGAGGTAAAGGAAGTAGGAATATTGAGGGAGGTGGGTTGAGGAGGTTAACAGACAAGACAAACAAGACACATACAGGGGCGGAGTATGACACATGTGGTGGGTAAACACAATGACGGGGACGGATGTTTGGATATCGCAAGCCTGTGAGCCCACAGATGGCAACAGTGGAACTGAGATCCCCACCCATGGGCAGTTACCACTGCACCTTCACAGCCCAGGCTGAGGCTGTGCTGTGGGCTGGATAGGAGGGACAGGCACACCCATGAGTTGCGCCACTCTCACCTCAAGCTGGCGTAGGGGATCAGTCATGGAACGCCTGATCTCACTACGCACCACAGACTGGACCCTTTGGAGGGTGAGGGGAGGCTCTCCTCCGGCCATGCTTGCAAAGGGGGGGGCGAGCCCCATCTCCTGCAGTGCTTCCACCCAAAGGTGGCACAGGGCCACCGGAGGCGGGGGTCCCGGGCTGGGCACTGGTGCCAGGAACAATCGCCAGCTGAGGTGGGAGAGGTAGGTCCGTTGGGACCCGCCTTCCAGTTGTCCTATGTTTAGCAGTATTTAATGGCATTTTGGATTAGTAACAAACAACACCATTCCAAATTAGTTGTAACAGCATGCATTAGTATTCCCATTAACCAAACACACATGAATTCCAAAAGTTGAACAGCAAGCATTACACATGCATATTTAGAACAACAGTGGACATTCCAACAGCATGCAGGGTTGATTGGTGGCAACAGGCCATCAGGTTTGGATATGTGAACAGGGCACATGCATCAACGTACATGCAGATATGTATAAACCAACAGGACAAATGTCCATAAGAATAAATTGTAAATACACATACCCAGTTTGGTGTGGAATGGCATCATTTGTGAACATAAGGTAGGGTGGAAAAGTATTACATTAACAACTTAAAATACCTATGCATATAATGTACATTCCTACTAGATGCAGATATATATCCCCTACATGTATTAGTACAGTTTCCTGTATGTAACCTTAGAAATGTTGGTGATGGAGATGTTACTGCTACATTAATATACATTCCATTTGTATTCATATATGTTCATATCTGGCTGTGTTCAGATAAAGTAACTTGCTACATCTGAACAGTTACGTACAGTTCTAGCAACACACTGACATTTGTGGGATCACAAGCACAAGCTGCTCATGTACCAGATTAACATGTACATACTATACATGAAAGAGTTGAGGACTATAAATATTCTTCTGAGATACTGGCATTCCCATCAGCCAGTTTATATGGGCCTAGACAACTGTGGATGTTCAGCATTTCATACAACCATACTATCTCCATAATGCAAGGGTACAACAACATATCCAAAATGTGGGACAGACACAGTCCAGGTATTGTACTTTATTTAAAACATTTCACTCTTTGGTTGTGGCTGTCTCATTCATTTCATTATGTAGTGCATGCAGTATACCTTTATTCCAGACTTCTTACACCTTTATTGGTAGCTTCAAACTCTTTCTCACACTCTCTCACTTATTTTATATTTACATTTCAGGATGATACTTAATTCTAGGCTTTATTAACATTTATTACTGAGTTACAACAATCCTTTCCAGCTGACTCACTTATTTCATATGACAGTATATACAAGGATGTATTAAAGACTTGTCTGTCCTTTATTGATGAATTAGAACACTCATTTTCAAGCTGTAGCAGTTATCTGATATTACAATACAGGTGGAAACTCTATTTGAGACTTGTTTAATCTTTATTAATGGATTACAATACTCTTTTTCAGGCTGCATCACTTATCTGATTTTAGAATACTAGCAGAATCTTTATTCTAGGCTTATTTGACCTTTATTACTGGGTTACAACACTGAACTCTTTTACAGGCTGTCTCACTTATATTCTATAATAATACCAGCTGAATAATTACTAACCTGCCTGGTGGTGCAGCCTTACCAGCCTATCAGCATAGGCTTGCCGATTCACAGCACGAACACCTGCAGCTGTAATATAAATGAAGGGATATTGGAACATACCTATCCATACTATAGGCTAAGATAGCATTTCTTACATACTAAATACATGGATACTTACTCAGTAGTGGGGCATTGGGCATATGACAGGCCTCCTGGATCCATCGGTTCAGATGGTCCTCCTTTCATCACTTCAGGTCCACATGGTGGTGACGAACCTGCTCACCAGTCCTGGGAATGCCTGTGGCACTGGTAAGATCATGTGCCAACTGGTCCACACCTCTGCCTTATATGCTCCCCATTGAACCTGGCCCTGCATGAGTCGGCCTTCATGATGGTGGACTAGGAGCCAAACCATATGTTTGGACTCCTCAATGCCCCACCTTTGCCCTCTAAAGCGATTACCCTCTCCGACGCCTGCCATCCTGACTGCAAATGGGTACCACAATCAGTTAGGGTGTGTATTCCTGCCTATGTAGCGTATACATGCAGGTTTTCCCGCACTTATTTGTGATTGGCCGTTTTGGAAATTTCTCAGCTAAGAACAAACCTACTTTGTCATGGTTATATTTTCATTCATTCCTATATGTATGCTAATACTGGATTTCTAAGTACAACTGTCATGGCTTAGTGGTTCAGTACTTTGACTATGGTGCACAGTATCCCGGGTCCGACCCTTGTCATTGCTTTTTTATTTTACTACTGTCTAGACAGGCTAGAAGGTGTGTCTGTGTAAAGGCGACTTTGCTACACATTGCCCAACGTTGCCCGACGGTAAGCTGGTTGGCGCGCTGCGCAAACGGCTTATGCTGGGTAAAGCATTATTTAGCTATGAACAGTCATATTAAGCTGGGTTCAGTGCTGTTTGGCTACGGGCAGTCATAATAACCTGGGTAAAGCGCTGCTTAGCTACGGGCACACATATTAAGCTTGTTAAAGCACTGCTAAGCTATGGGCAATTCTGATCCTTTTTATATATACATAATATAGGTTTTGTTCACAAATACATGGGCCATTTTATTACATTTTACTTAAATTATATTTATATATGTTGGGGAATTGTTTCATACTTATTTAAAGAAAAATGGAGAGAGATATTGTGGGGCTCGAACCGTGATTACCGCCTCTTTGGATGACGTCTCTACCGCTACGCTATTGCTACTTGGCTTAATTTGCATATGTAGATCTTATATGCTTTTCAATGTCATATCTGCTAACTGTGGCTGAGTGAAGGGCATACCCGCACAAATGAGCGCAAATGCGGGCAAACAAAAGAAATTTTTATAGAGAATTGGGAAACAAGGTAAAAGGAACTGAAATATTACCAAAAAACAAGAAATAGATACATTTTAGAGAAATATCTATGAAGATCCTTTGGAACACAACAAAGATGCTAAATGGATAGAAAAAGTAAAAGAAAGAATAAGAAGTTCAAATGTATATGATATAAAATGGGATGAAGTAACAGCCACAGAGTTGAAGCAAAGTTAAGAAAAGCCTCTAATTGGAAAACCTCAGGTCCAGATGCAGTACCTAACTTCTGGCTGAAAGTTGGCGGCCCAAGATAATGGATTATGTACATGTTGGCTTACAAAAGAGGTGAATTCAAGCCAAAAGATGAAAGGTTAATATTGGTGGCCCATGACAGTGGAATCTGTACACATCGGTTTACAAAGTCCATTGAACATGTGGGAGAAATAGACAAATGTTGGTTTTGTAAAACAGAATTGGAAACAGTTGCACACCTTATTGCTGGTTGTGACATACCAGTGGCAGAAGGACTATATACTGAAAGGCATAATAATAAAGCAAGACTGTTGCACTGGGGATTTTGCAAACATTATAACATTGATGTAGCTGAAAAACATTGGAAACATGAGCCACAAAACATAGTGGAAAATGATGAAGTTTACATAACATGGCATCACTCATTACCAACAGTTCAAAAGATAGATATGAGAAAACCAGATGTAGTAGTCCATGAAAAGAAGACAAAAGTAGCATTGATAATTGAAATTGCTGCGCTCAGTGACTACAGTGTCTTGCATACAGAGACACAAAATCATAAAATATCAGCATTTGCAGGCAGAAATGAGAGCAATGTGGAAGAAAGATACCCAGACAGTTCCAATAGTAGTAGGAGCAACGGGTCTTATAAAAAAGAATCTACAATCATATTTAGATGCTTACTGATACATGTAACTCCATAATAAGGAGTCACTACTGTACACATTGTGAGTGCTGGGAAGAGCACTTCTGGCTGACATCAAAGATTGAAACAATATTGATTTCATGAATTTTAATCACACTTTGACTTAGGAATGGGGTACATTCCCATCATGGTATTAGAAACCCAAAGATTTGGAGACATTAAAAAGGGATAGACCATGCAATATCTGTTCTGGATTACATTCTAGGGGAGGGGCAGCATCCATTAAGCTGATCTGCTGCTACATTGTCAGATGTCAGCTGATGTGGCCATGGATGTGCCAAATCCTGCTCCCACAGAGTTACTATTTACACTGCTACATCTGTGGTGGATAGTCCACATCCAGCCATAGTCATCCATATGGTCACGGTTGTGGACATAGTTCTGATTATAGCTCATTCAGCAGACACCATGTACATTCAGGTAGTACTTTGAATGCTACCTGAGGTCAAGGAACTTGCCATGCAACTTCTGCCAGAAGTACTTCACATGGTCAATGGCATTCATGGTGACATTCATCCTCTACCATGCATATCTCAACCCGTACATGATGCCAGGGCATAGTGCTGGCACAGATGTTGTGGCTGTGTCCCTGCAGACCCCTGGCAGCTGGTGACTTCAAATCAAAGGGGGGCTGCAGGAAACAGCTGAATGGGTGGGGCCAATGAGAAGGGGTGTGACCAACCAGAAAGGGGTGGAGCTATGATAAAAATGCAAAAACTGGGACTTTAATTAAATATGCTGCCATGGGTGCCAAACCATCATTATGAGAGTCCAATCAGGACAAAATAAAGTGTAGAAGAAAAAAATATTTCAATGCATTGGCTGCATGACAGCTTACTTAATATCTAGATGGAAACAAAAAAGTTGTGAGGCATGAAAAAATAAATTACTTTTTAAATACATTACTGGAATGCCAGTCAAAATCAAGTATAAAAAAACAAACAGCACTCAACTCAAACCACTTCTCCTTGCACTGCAGTTCTAATTATAATTTATATTCAGCTTTATAAAAGTACCAAGTAACATGCTGAAAGTAGCAATCTCTGTGATACCCGCACTTGTAAAAATGTTTCTTATCCAAAAAGGACCTGCTGCCTAACAACGACTATCTACTTGTTTCATGGGGAAAACATAATCAAAGTAAAAAAATAACAGAAAATAAGAAACAAGCTCAAGATAAATTGCTTAAAGGATTACTGCACAGGTTATGGACCACACATGATAGACTGACATTTTGTTTAGTTTACGTGTAAAGCCTGGAAAGATGACTGCAAGTCTCCAACAAATGTAATGAGGTTCTGAAAATACTGTAATCCTGTCCCTTATTACAAATACTATCATATGCATTTCAATACCCAAGGCTTATACATTATCTAGTTATGTAAATATTCCCTGCATGGCAACAACAAAAAGGCTTTCAATGTTGGTAATTATTTAACAGTATGCTTATTAAAGCTTACTTGCATCTTACAAACTAAGACAAGTTTATCTGATGGTCATTAAAGCATTGCTAGTTAAACACAGACCAACAGGTGCTGCAACAACAGGCACTTTCTGAATAATAAGAAGCATAAATCAACAGTATAAAGATATGACAGAAAAGCAGAACATTCTGCAAATTCAAAGACAGATGAAAAGCCACTGTAGTACTTGTGCCTGCCATGGATGGGGGGATACTCTGCACACTTACGGTCCATAAC
This sequence comes from Protopterus annectens, assembly GCF_019279795.1. Classification (NCBI taxonomy): domain Eukaryota; kingdom Metazoa; phylum Chordata; order Ceratodontiformes; family Protopteridae; genus Protopterus; species Protopterus annectens. Next base: position 110,112,896 of record NC_056741.1, read on the forward strand.
TGCTCCATGTCTTGCTTGGACACATCCAGAGTCACTACATGGGGGAGTAGGGTACAACAAGTATGTCACAATTTGAAATGTCTCTGGCTGACAGTGATGGCCCTGACATATTTATCATACCTCTCAACCTCAGAGCAAGAAATCTGGACAAAATCATAAATAGATGTGGGACAAAGGCCCAAAAATAAGGACAATTTTAAATATTGCTCTTATAAACTTAGAAAGATAATAGAATAGTAGGTCTTGCATTAGTATGAATTTTCTGAAGGGTATGAAATCTGAAACTCAAATGTCTGTCATTATTTTCTAACTTCAGTCTTTAATGAAAACCACAATTTAATGAAAAATGGACCAAAATGTGATGCAAAAATAATAAACAGCCACACAATACAGCTGGGAACCTGTCAAAGAACTGACACATTTTTTAATATTAGTACTGTTAACTTGAGCAGCTGACAAAATAAGAGAATCTACATGCATTTCTGAAATTAAATAAGTAATCTATAATTCTGATCATTACAATTACTTATTAATTGTAAACCCTCCACAATTTCTTCCAAATTTGCCATTTTGTGGTGGGATTATTAGGGGGAGAGCAACACTTTGAGCCAAAATTGGTGCAGTTGAGTGGTTTGGATATACCTCATTCTATAAAGCAATTTATTTGCATGTACCTCTCAACCTCTTAATACAGGAAATCTGGACAAGGCCAAATATATTGGGGGAACATACAAATAGTACTAATAATTGCTCTTGTATAAACTTAGTTGACAGAATAACAGGTCATGCTTTAGCATGCATTTTTCTGAAGGGTATGAAGTCTGAAACTCAATGTCTGTCATTATTTAGTGACTTCATTCCTAAATGATTTGCCAGAAAACCACAAATTTTATAAGGAACAAACCAAAAATAAGAAACATAAATCTATACATTCTGCAAGAATCTGGACATTTGAGAGGTATAGTTCAGCTGGGACTGTATTTGAGTTTGGTCGAATGGGGCCGCTCCCTGCAGTCATTCCAATGTCCCATTATTAGGCTATTTTGCCCCATTTATCATAAACACTATAACGTGCATACTGCTTTACTTCTATGATGATTTGGATTTCATTTAAAAGTTTTATTTTACATTTTACAGCACAAACACTAATAGACATCTGCTAAACAAAGCAATGCAGTCTCACAATGAAAAGAGACTTAGCATTAAAACTTCTCTGCCCTTGAAACTCACATTCATTGAAACACACATTCAAAGAAAATACATCTGGCCTATGGCAGATAAAGATTAACTTTGGGCTGTTTTCAAATCATAGGCCCCTTGCACAGGAAATATACATGTGTTCTTTGATGCACCTTCCTGATGGTATTAAATTATATTCCTTGTATAATACATTACAGTTGTTAGAGGGTGTTTTAAATTTATTGTTTTGAATATTTTTCCACTAAACACTGAAACAAAATGCATGCACCAATAATGACAAAACTGCCCAATTCAGAACATTTCCATAATAAAAGTCTACTCAGACTTCTACAATCCACCATTATCAGTAAATATGTGCAATCTCTGCAGAAGTAAAAGTCATCTAAACAATTCCACATTAAAGAGATCTGTAACTAATGAACTTGCTGCTAGCAAACAACTTTATATTCACTGTTTCGTCTACAAATAAAGTGTATGTTGCCCTTGAGGAATAAATTGCCTATTTTACATAAAAAATGATAAGCTAGTAATATTGCAATAGGGAATGGATGGCAAACTGATAACAGGTTCATAGTTACTAGGTATCTCTACCAAAAAGGACATTCTCAGGACTGCAGCATCCACCCCCTTTAAAAGTACAACACAGTACAGTATCAGCACTGTATCTATATACTGTGGGAGTAGAACACACAGCCTTCTGCATCAAAAGCAAGTATACTACCTGTTGTACTATTAACAATGCAAGCAGGCTCAGTGTAAGCAGCACTAAACTTATCTTCTCCTGAAGCTCTCAGCTCCTTGTAAAATCCATTGACACTCAACTGTATCTTTCAACTTTGCAGCACAAGAAATCTGGAAAAAGCCAAAGACAAAAAAACAGGTACACATTTTAAACATTGCTTGTATAATCTTGGAACATTGCTAGAATAAAATATTCCATTACTACCATGCACTTCACTGCCAAGTCTTGAATCCAGGACTCTGCGTATGACAGTCAGAGCAACATACCACTATGCCAAATCAACTGCTTCTTGAAGCATGGGAAGACTGAAACTTAAATGGCTATCATTTAGTGAATTCACTTATCACCATAGCTCTCAACCTCTTAGCACAAAACACCTGGACAAAGCTAATAATGTGGGAATACAGCCCACAAGCATATTCAATGAATTCAGTTCTCACCATACCTCTCAACCTCTTAGCACAAAACATCTGGACAAAGCCAATAATGGGGGAATACAGCCCCCCCCAAAAGGGACACATTTCAAATATTGATCTTATAAACTTAGAAAACTGCTAGAATAAAATGTTTTGTGTTGCTATGTACTTTCTGAAGAATATGATTCTATATATATATATATATATATATATATATATATATATATATATATATATATATATATATATTGGACCCCTACTCTTCTCTGTTTACACCAATAATCTAGCCTTTGCCACCAAACATGGCATACTCATCCAATACGCAGATGACTCGACCATCATCTGCTCAGCCCAGTCCCTACCCAAACTGCAAAAAGTCACACAGGAAGCCTTTTCCTCTGTTGAAACATGGTTATCCGATGCCCAATTAATACTCAACCCAAACAAAACTAAACTACTCATCTTCCAACCCACCAAACATACTCAAAACAACTCTCACTTTAACATCACAGCAAAAGACAACACCACTATATACCCAACTGAACACACCAAATTGCTAGGAGTGGAAATAGACAATAAACTAAAATTTGACATTCACATATCCATGACCATAAAAAAAGTCCACAAAAAACTAGGAGCATTATACAAAAATAAACAATTTCTCACCAAAGCAGCAAAGATTTCAATAGCAAATTCCCACCTTATCTCCACCCTACTTTATGCCTCTCCAATATATACCAACATAAGGCAATGTGGTCTAAACAAGCTACAGGCCTGCTACAACAAAATCGCCAAATTCGCAACAGGGGCATCCTACCATAGTCACCACTGTCTCTCACTTGCTGAATTGGGCTGGCTTGAACTCCCTCACCTCCTTCAGTGGTAACAACTCTCACTCACCCACAAACTAGTCAACCATCCACTAAATGTCCCATCCCTCCAGAATCTACTCTAACCCTATCGCACCACCAGACCACTAACATACAGCAACAAAAATCACTTGCAGATCACTAAAGCCAATAACTCTGCTGGTGAAGCACTATTCTTTTGTGCCATAGCCAAATAATGGAACTCACTCCGACCCACAATTACCTCTGTACCATCATGCACCCACTTCAAAACTTTACTAAAAGCGCACCTAAAAACATGCTGGCTATGCCCTTGCAACTCCCACTCTAATATCATCCACCCCATCCAACTACTACCTTTCTTTCCACTCCACTAACTACCTTGATTATAGCAAGCTCAGATGCTCATAAGCCTAGTACTTATTATACAGCAGGAACTTCTCATTGTTCATTTGTTAATGCCTGTTATGTACTTCACAGATAAAGATTCTAGTCTACTGATGTACTATGTTCTTCATCTGTAAATATGTTGTAAGTAATTTCTATGTTAAATTGTTAATCGCTATGTAATCCAATGTAACTACTGTCTGTTTATTTTACTGTGGAGCTTTTCTCCCCAGGCCTCTGCTGAAAATGGACCCACATCCAGTCGGGCACTCCCGGTCAACAAATTTAAATCAATAAATAAATAAATAAATAAATAAATGATGTCTGAAATTCAAATGCCTGACATTATTTAGTGAACTAAATCCAGAAAATCACAGGTCTTATGAGGAACAGAACAGAACAAAAATATGAGGCAAACATTTGAACTGTTGTCGCAAGTTATCGTGGGTAGGGAATTCAGGCTCTTGCGACCTGCACCCAAGGTACAGGGTCTGAGTCTGAGTTGTTCTCTAACCACTACTGTTGCCTGAATCTCTCTAGCCACCAGGTATATTTATCTGGGGGATTTACACACACACACACACACACACACACACACACACACACACACACACACACACACACACACACACACACACACACACACACACTTCACAGAGGACTTCATTACATCTGAAGATACCAATCCTGAGAGTACATAGCTGTTTTGACTAGATCCCTCACAATCACACATAGTTCCTCTGTGTCAGGCTTGCCTTCATGTAACCTCTGTACTCTTCCTTTGCATACTCTATTATTTAGATTTGCCTATGTCTGATGCACAGAGTGGTCAGCTAATGCTTATTTAAGCAAAGGTCATGTTTTCATTAGGATATGTAATAATTTTCATTTTTTTAGTCTACTTAACTTTAGTCCTGGTATTTGTAGCAGGAGTAATAGTAGTAAGTTGTAGTAGTAGTTGTGTAGTACAGATTGCTCATGTCTTCTGCAAGTGATGCTGAGATTGTCCTGACCCCTGCTGAGGTGTCAGACCTGTTGGGCTGCTTATGTCTGTTGCATATAACGTGCATACTATGCATGCTGTAGGCAAAAGAAATATGTACCATAGGAATACAATTTGTCATTTCTGTTTTAAATTGTTTCCTTTAGTTCTGTACTCATAAGGTTGTAAAGATATCTTGATCATCTACCTGTGCAGGTGATGGTAGAATTGCACAGCTCTCTATGGGGTTGTTTTACATGGGCCTGCTTATGCCTGATGCACAGGGAAGCAATGAAATGCACAGGAAAGTAATGTGTGTTGCATTTCATTGCATTATAGTTGATGTCTAATTGCTGGCTATATCAGTCATCATTATAACATTCCTGTATAGATATCATTAATTTTTACTTAATGCTTCATTCTGTTTATGTACTGTACTATGGGTTCATTACAGGTTCATCACTCATCTTGGCTAGTGCTGCTGAGAACATTATAGCCTGGGTTTGCCTATGTCTGATGCTCACATTATCCAGCCAATGCATGGGTAAGCAAAACCTGATCTGGTTGCATCACATTGGTGCGATTGCTTGTTATCTGCTTAGCTCTTGATTTAATAAAGTGGTGAGTGTATGTGCAATTCTCTGCTTCTTATCCACTGCCATGGCATGTCATGCATGCCTCAGTCTGCCATGATTGCCCCTACGGTGGTGAGGGCATATTACCAGGCATTCCCAGATGTACCCAGACAGTAGAAATGTGATATTTCTAGTCTGACATGTGTAGTGATGTAACCTTGCTTAGTGGGGTTGTGTTGGCTTCTCATAGGAGCCATGAGCAAAGGTTCTAGTACATATCCTTCATCCCCACTAGATTTCCTTATGGGTAGTTGTCCCTTGAAAACCTTAGGTACCTCCTTCCCAGTTCCCCAAGGGGGCGCTTTAAAATCAATGTCAGTGTGGTCTATGACCCCAGTATCTTAATAAAATGTGCAGTGTCATAGAAATTTGGCATAATGTTGGCTCTCTGCTCAGGAGTATGTGAAAACCAGATATGCTCCCCTGCATGTTTGAAGTATTGCATTCAGGAAGTGGTAGATCATTCTAGAGGCAGAGGCCTGTGACCCCCTACGGTACTCCCTGTAGGTTGCTAAAAGGTTGCTGTAGCAAAAATACATAAAGCAACACATACCTTAATTTCCACTGGGATGAGTTCTTCATTATCCTCAAAAGTATTTAGATGGTGCCAGCAGATGTCTGCAATTTCATGTATGGTATCCATGTCCACCTCATAGTTCTGTAGTATTTCAATGTCATATAGTCATGTTAGGTAAAATGTGGCCTAAACACCCTTAGTTTCACAGCAACATCTGACAGCAGCTGTAGCATCTTTTCAGATTATGCTGCAGACACAGGTTTATAATGACTGCAGCAACCCCTAACATTTTAAAGGTTTCCTGTGGCTTTATTAAAGCTTGTGTTGGAATTAATTGCTAAAATGAGCTCAACATGTTTGTGCTTGTTTTATATGTCTCTGAATTGCTTTTCCATATTTTTCCTTCTTTGCAACAAAGCACAACTGATCATATGTATCATGCACTCCTGTTTCCTGAGTCACACAATGGTTGGTCATCAGTGTTCTTTGTGCACATGAGATTAGCATGATGAGCAGACATTCATGAGTCAGGTGCAATGAAAATTAAAACAATTTAAAACATCAAAACATACAAAAACATTGGACATTTCAAGATCATTATCTTCAATTAATGTTTAATACCCAGGTAGTTTTTGAAAGATGGAACATTATTATGGAGGATTGTTAATCTTTAATAGTAATAGTAATAATAGAAACACTGTCAATAATACTACTTTGTCAATTTACAATTTATGGTAAGAGAATAATATCTTGTATCTTTTTATCAGTATCAGGGTTCATGGATGTAGCTGTGAGGTTGCATATTGTGCTCATGGACATAGCTGTGAGGTTACACATTGTGCTCATGGATGTAGCTGTGAGGTTGCACATTGTGCTCATGGATATAGCTGTGAGGTTACACATTGTGCTCATGGATGTAGCTGTGAGGTTGCATGTTGTGCTTATGGATGTAGCTGTGAAGTTGCATGCTGTAGCATGAAGCATGACAAGGCACCTGCACCACTCATAAGGATTCATATATTTGCGATGCACTGAGCTTCTTCATGCTTATGTGGAGTTTCTAATAATAATGGATATATGTGCACATTTGTGCAGTACTACAATGCATACAGTCATAAATCTGTTAAAACATTGTACGTGCTGTCATTTTGGATGCTGCTGTTTATCATTTTTCTGGTAAGATTGTTGGAAATCCAAAGTAAAAGTAAAAAAGTATATACTGAAAGTGAAGTTACAAAGCTGAATGTGTTCATTCCTTATTCCTTACATAAAGGACAAGGCAGAAAATGTGTCTACATAACTGATGGGAAACATGACATTAGCACATTTAATCATGTCTGTGTACAATGTTCCTGAGCATTTTGCTTGCTAGGTGCAAAGGACTCTGACAAACAGATTACTGCTCATTTTGCCTGATAAAAAAGAAACATTACTAGGTGTATATAGGTTAACATTGCTGGTTGGATGTTAAATGGATTGATAACAGCTGATTCCCAAGACATGCAAGGCACTGTTTGCACAATAACAAATGTGTTAGGATATTTCTAGGTCCATGCTACTGGTACTGAGAGTTAAGTAGGGATGGTGAGAGTGTCGCAAGGAATATGTGAATACTTTCATTAACATGTGGGAATGGTGAAGGCCAGAGACAATAGCACGATGATCCTCCTGTAGAGCATGGTTGCTCATGCAGCATTACTGTCAATCTCTGTCCACACACCGGTGAGGACTTCACAGATACAGCTGAGCAGGGCAGAGGTCAGGTCTGCATGCATGGAGGCCATGTTGTTAATGTACTTTCATTTCTGGTACTCAAAGATGCAAAATCCTCCTTTAGTCAATGAGTTGGATGTCAACAGTTTTCAACATCATATGGTGGGATCTCATAATCCAGGTATCACTCATGCAGTATCATCTGGTCACTAGTAAGATCCTTGGCAGCATCACATACGTCATACCATCATAGCAACTCAATATCAAGCCCTCAAGGCAGAAACCCTCACCATTATCATTCACCATCCCCAACACTATCATTTGTGGTGCACTGTGGATGACACAGTCTAGGTGTGATCTGCATACCTCATGTCATACATGCTTCAACTCCTTGGTCACTAGTGACAACAACTATGCATGCCACTTGCAGATGTAAAAAAAAAAAAGCCGGTAAATAAAAAAAGTTAAAAGATATGCACATGCCTAGTGGGAGAGGAAGGGAAATATTAAAAGAAAGTGGGGGTGGTAAACATAGAATACTTAACCATAGAATCATAACATCTTCTCCTAACTAGAGAACTGGTGGGATCCAATTAAATAAACTAAGGAGAATATCCTCATTTTTTGTTATGCCTTCATCTGCTCAAGGTGTTACTGTGTCATTAAGCATAGCCAGTTTCACAACTCCACTTTTGATTCCAGCCCCAATCCCTCCACTATTGCTACTAGCACTTGTGTCTCTTTCTGTGGTGTATTGTGCAAATGATAACAGCTGTGACCATATCAACTATGCCACTGTGTAAGAATGTGTGGAGCAACATCTATTGAACAGTGTGAGATGACCATGTGCTACACAGTATAGCCTGCAGTTAACACTGCATGAGCCCAGTTTTATCTTTCTTACTTTACACTGTAGTGCTACCAAGGCCAGTAGTTGTGAGACTAGATGTTGCATCTGCATTGCCAGTACTATGTGCAAGTTGGCCTGAGTGGGTGGTGTGATACTGCTGTCTGCTGGCTGTCCTCACTGCCTTCACTGCTGCAAGTTTTAGGCGGAACATAGAAGAGTTGCATGATGATAGGAGGTCCCACTGCTGGCAGTTGTGGCATCAGTGCAACAGACCAGTGCAGAATCATGTGTACAGAATGCAACAAGCAGTAAACATTCTGAATGCAGTAGCACAGTCACAATGAAAAAACTTCCCCAGATTCAACCAGGCAGTAGAAACGTGCTTTAATTAGGCAGATTACTTGCTCAATGAATAATCTGTTGTGTGGTAGGGTAGTGTTGTTGTATTACTCCATACTATCCTTGGATTATAGAATGGTGTCATTATCCAAGATCTGAGTGCACAACTTGCATCACCTTCAAAAAACACAATTGAAATGCCAACTCACGGAGATGGGTTGATTAGTCATTGCACCTTAGTCACTGTTTATGAAAGTATGTACTGGGGTACAGCCTGGTGTTATTAGCCAAGTTTTGAGAGTATAGCACATGAAGGGAGCACATGAAGATGGGATTGTTAATCGTTACATCTTAGTCACTGTTTATGAAAGTAGCTACAGGGGTACAGCCTGGTGTTATTAGCCAAGTTCTGAGAGTATAGCACATGAAGGGAGCACATGAAGATGGGATTGTTAATCGTTACATCTTAGTCACTGTTTATGAAAGTATCTACGGGGGGGTACATCCTGGTGTTAGCCAAGTTCTGAGAGTATAGCACATGAAGGGAGCACATGAAGATGGGATTGTTAATCGTTACATCTTAGTCACTGTTCATGAAAGTAGCTACAGGGGTACAGCCTGGTGTTATTAGTCAAGTTCTGAGAGTATAGCACATGAAGATGGGATTGTTAATCGTTACATCTTAGTCACTGTTTGTGAAAGTAGCTACAGGGGTACAGCCTGGTGTTATTAGCCAAGTTCTGAGAGTATAGCACATGAAGGGAGCACATGAAGATGGGATTGTTAATCGTTACATCTTAGTCACTGTTTATGAAAGTAGCTATGGGGGTACAGCCTGGTGTTATTAGCCAAGTTCTGAGAGTATAGCACATGAAGGGAGCACATGAAGATGGGATTGTTAATCGTTACATCTTAGTCACTGTTTATGAAAGTAGCTCTGGGATTTATATGGTTGAATTATTGTGCACTTTCCTACTCAGTCACCAACTGAGTTTAAAGAAGGATCTCTTGAAGGAGATAATAAACCATTGTGTTAGAAGGTAGAATATAGTAAAACATTAGTTATTTAACTTTCTTATTTTAAACTGAGCTTAAATGCAAGGGTATTTATTTAATCAGAGATGGTTACTCACTATAAATAAGGGAAAAAGCAATTTTCTACTTCTCAAAATCAGATTCATGTTCCGAAACATGTTACCTTTACCATTTTCTTCTAAAATAAAATAAATTAATTTCTTAAAAGCAAAACATTGTATTCCATTAATTTGCATAATATATCCTATATCAATTTAAGATGACAACTTTGACAGTAACTGTGCTGATAATATTCTTTTCTTTTGTATAATCTGTCAAATACTGTAACAAATCAGCTGTATATGCAATTAAACAATATCTGCATGTACCTGCCTAGATCTCATTCAATTCCTAGTTCAAAACTTCCAATAAAGGACCCATTCGAATTAAAACAAAAGTTGAAACTAAATTACACCCTTGACTAACTCCATGGGCAGGATTCACGAAGCCTCCGTGTAAGAGTTACAAGGCTTACACGGAGGCTGCAGTTAACAAGGCTTACACGGAGGCTGCAGTTAAACAGTGTGACGTCAGCATGTCATGCATATGCATGAGGGCATGCTGAATCACACCTAAGGTTAACACGGTCCGTGGAAGACAGTAGGGGGCATGTCCGTAGGCCGAGCCCTGCAAACGGACACGCCCCCAGAAGAGTAAAAATCCCAAAAGTAAACCCCCACGACAGAGCCGGTGTAAATGTGAATAAACACAACACAACACATGCCCCCACAGACTACGAACATAAAATGTAAAAATGAACATCTTATAATTTTTTTTTAAATTGTAAAGATGTTTGCCCGTGAGTGCTCTCGTTTGCGTGGGCGTGCCCGTAGCTTAGCCACAGTTAGCAGTCAGTGGAAAAGCATATAAGAACTAAATATGCAAAGTAAGCCAAGAAGCAATAGTGTAGCGGTAGAGACGTCGGCTGAAGAGCAGGCAGTCATGGTTTGAGCCTCCACAACATCAATTTTAATTTTTAGTGAAAAAAGTACGAAACAAGTCCCTGACATATATGTACACATATAAAATTATATTTTATGTAAAATGTAATGAAATGGGCCATGTATTTTGAAGAAATGTGAGATAATAAAAAAAAAAATGTCAGATGTGCCTATAGATGAGCTGCAGTCTAACAAGTTGAGTACATCTGCCTGTAGGTGAGCAGTGTTTTAACAGGTATAAAATGAGTACCCGTAGGTGAGCAGTGATTTAACAGGTGTAAAATGAGTGCCCGGGGTTGAGCAGCATTTTCACACGCTGAAACTGTGTGCCCATAGCTGAGCTGAGAGTAATATGTGTGCTGACAGCCAAATGATGCGTAAACCAGCGTAACCCATTTGCACGGAGCTGCGCACCGCACCAACAAGCTAACCGACGGGCAACATTGAGCAAGCTGTATCAAAACTGCCTTTACACAGACACACATCTTAGCCTGTGTAGACAGTCATAAAATAAAAAAAGCAATGGCCAGGCTCGAACTCAGGATACCAAGCACCATAGTCAAAGTACTGAACCACTAAGCCATGACAGTTGAGCTTAGAAATGCAGTAATAGCATATATATATATATATATATATATATATATATATATATATATATATATATATATATATATATATATATATATATATATATGTGTATATATATATATATATATAGGAATGAATAGAAAGAGGAGCATGACAAAGCAGGTTTTGTGAAGCTGATACAATTCCAAAATGGCCAATCACAGATAAGTGCGGGAAAAACGGCATATATAAGCCCCATAGGTGGGAATACACAGCATAACTGATTGTAGAACCGACTTGCAGCCAGAATGTCAGGTGTAGTTGAGGGTAGTTGCTTCCGAGCATAGAGGTGGGGCATTGAGGAGTCCAAATATATGGTTTGGCTCCTTGTTCACAATCATGAGGCCCAACTCATGCAGGGCCAGGTCCTGTGGGGAGCATATAGGGCTGAGGCATGGGACCGGTTGGCTCATGATCTCACCAGTGCCACAGGGATACCAAGGACTGGTGAGCAGGTCCGTCACCACCATGCGGACCTGAAGAGATGGAAGCAGGACCAACTGAACTGTTGGATCCAGGAGGCCCGGCAAATGCCCAACGCCCCACTACTGAGTAAGTTACATGTAATTATTTATGTAAGAAATTAACCTAGCTGATATTATGGAGATGTGTATTCCAATATTACTGTATTTATATTACAGCTGCAGGTGTCCGTTCTGCGAACCATAGAGCCTATGGCGATAGGCTGGCATGGTTGCACCACCAGGCAGGTCAGTAATTCTCTCCCTGTAACTGTAAATAAATATATAAGTATGACAGTTAGCAAAAGAGTGCAGTGTAGTCACTAATTAATAAAATGTGCAAGTAACAGTGTAAGAGGGTTTGCAAGTATTGCTTGATTACAAAAGTGTGATGCAGCCTGTAATCCAAACATAAAAATTAAACAAGTCTGAAATAAAGATGTCCCACCTGTAATATAATAGTACATAACCTGCAGCAGGCTGAAAAGTACAGCTGCAGAAGCTGAGTAAAACACGTGTGAAATATATCCCTGTTGAAATACAGAAGCATGACAGAAGTGAGACTGTTGGAAAGGATTGTTATAACTACAGGTAAAACATGTCAATAAAGCCTAGAATTAAGTACCATCCTGAATTGTAAAAATAAAACAAGTGAGAGAGTGTGAGAAAGAGATATGAACCCACCAATAAAGTAGTAATAACTCCTGAATAAAGTATACTGCAGTCAGTACAGAATGAAATGAATGTGACAGGCAGAACCAAACAGTAAAGTGTTGAAAACGGTACCACAGCTGGAATGTGTGTCCCAAAATCTGGATATGTTGCTCTCAGTCTGCAATATGCAGATAGTATGGTTGTCTGAAATACCAAACATCCACAGTTGTCTATAGCTATATAAAGCAAATGTAGCAGGATGATGTAGCTGAACAGAGCCAGATATGAATGTGTATGAATAAAAATGAAAATGTATATTGATGTAGCAGTAACATTCCTATCACCAACCTGAAGTAGTTATCACATCGGAAACTGTAGGCAGAACTGTAGTGTGTATATATCTGCAGCTATTAGAAATGTACAGCATATGTATTGGTATTTGAAGTTAATTAAATTTTCTTCACCCTACCCTATAACCACATATAATCCATTCCACATGAAATTGGTATGTGCAATCACAATTAACACCCCTGGACATTTGTCCTGTTGGTTCATACATATTTGCATGTACGTTGATGTATCTGCCCTGTTCATACATCCAAACCTGATGGCCTGTTGCCATTGCCATCAATCAACCCTGCATGTTGTTGGACTGTGTATTGCTGTTCAAATTATGCATGTGTTATGCTTGCTGTTCAATGGTTTGAATATATGGGTGTTTGGTTAATGGGAATACTAATGCATGCTGTTACAACTAATTGTGAATGGTATTGTATGTTACTAACCCAAACTGTCATAACATAATGCAAAACATAGGACGACAGGGAAGGCGGGTTCCAGCGGGCCCACCTCTCCCTCCTCATCTGGCGAGTGCACCTGGCAGTAGTGCCCAAGCCGGACCCTCCTCCTGTGGCCCTGTGCCACCTGCGGGTGGAAGCACTGCAGGGGAAGGGGCTCATCTCCCTCTGCAAGTTTGGCCAGAGGAGAAAATCCACTCATCCTCCATAATGTCCAGACTGTGGTGCGTAGGGAGATCTGAGACGCTGTTCTTGGGCCCCTACGCCAGCTTGAGGCACGGGTGGCACAACTAATGGGTGTGCCTGCTGCCCGGCCTACACAGCCCCCAGCACAGCCCCATCCTGGGCAGTGAAGGCACAGTGACAACTGCCCATGGGTGGGGATATCAGTTCCACTATTGCCATCTGTGGGCTCATGGGCTCTAGATATCCAAACATCCGTCCCCGTCAATTGTGTAACCCCCCCACATGTGTCATACACCGCCCCTGTATGCGTCTTGTTTGTCTTGTCTGTTAACCTACCCAACCTACCTCCCCAGCTATACTGACTTCCTGTACCTGACATACCACTCTCACCTGAAAAAAAAAAAAAATGGGCACTCTGTACCCACAAAAAAATTACGCCCCATACATAGCTGCCCATTTTGCACACATGTCTGCTGGACATGGAAACTGTCAATTACAATTGGCTGTACAACAAGTATTATTGTTGTCCTTACACCTCTCTCAGGGGTGGAAGGTTTCAAATGTCACACCAAATTACAAACATATGCACAGCTGTTGCTGATGAAGAAATGGGCAGCTATGGGCCTTACCTACATCCCTCCTGCAAAACCCGAGCTTGTTTCCCTACTGTCTTACCCTCTTTGTGACCCCTTTTTCACCACTTTCCTGTCTCCCCATTTTCATTTCTTTCAAAGAAATTAGCGCGGGTGTGTGCAAAAGTAAGCACTTTTAAGCAGTTGTAAGCAGGTGTGCGCGGAGCTGAATGCCAGTGCGCATGCGTGAGCTCCACGCAAACCAGCGCTAACCCGGTTACAACTGCTTAAAAGTGCCTTAGTCACTCTGAATGACAAGGCCTGTAGTCTGCTCAAAAGCAAAATAAAATCCCACTGTCAGTCCCAAACCCAGGAAACAGTAGTCTGCATGACTTACCACTAAGCCATGACTGTTATATAAGAACATTGTGCTACAATAAATATATCATGCAATAGTAGGAATGAATGTAAAGGGAATATAGGATGTGTAGTACACAAAGCATGTCATGTATATTTACTGTCAAATGTAGTGGATTTCTATAATAGTAGTGTGTGAACAGAAACAGCCATGCTAGTTGGTAGCTATTAGGTAATAATGTCACTGTAGCACCTTGCAAGCCACACACATACTCACAGCAGGATAATCACTGCCCATACCCCACAACCTCTTACAGCAACACATCCGGACTAAGTAATAAAAATGTGGAGCAAAGGCCCAAAAACAGGGACACATTCCAAATATTGCTCCAACAAACTTAGACAGTTGAGAGAGTAACATGTTTTGCATTATGTTGGATGGTTGGAAGGGTATGAAGTCTGAAACTGAAATGTTTGTCACTATAGTCTGACTTGAGCCCTGAGTGATTTGCCAGAAAAAGATGTTTATGAGATATGGATCAAAACATGAGGCAAAAATGTGGACATCCTGCAAATATCTGTACACTTGAAAGGTCTAACACTGCCATATTTGAATAGTTAAGAGCCTAGACATAGCAACAGTGACTGAGTTACAGGGATGCCCCACAGACTCCCTGTGAAATGTACAAACAGTAGGCAGAAAGGTGTTACAACATATGCAATGGTAACTATGAAGTACTGAAAGTATGCACCACTTGCACGTCAGAAATAGTGTAGTAATACATATGCTCATGCTAACCCACAGTCACAACTGCAGAATACCAGACAATTTAATGGGTGTACCCCACTGATATGTACCATTCCATGAGGCAGATAAAAGATGCACCTGAGAGTCTCTGGGGCCTGCTCAGCAGCATACTCAAATACCCTAATAGATGTCAAGGCCCACACCATGGCCAGACCACACTGCATGCAGTAACACCCTAGCAGATATAGCAAGCATTCCAAGGTGTGAATGTACATGGAAAATAGGAAAGCCACAACAACACACTACAGTCAAGACACCTAGCAGGCATACAAGTAGTGAATGTAAAGGGCAAATATTGAAGACATAGCAACAAAGTGCAAGAGCCACTGCTATATACCAGTTACACCACATGTCCCACAGGAAAGCACACACACCCACATTAACAGTAGTTGTAGTCTTAGGTGTCAGTGTACATACACACTTAGTACAGGAAACTGGAGAAATGAATGGAGAAATGTTAATCTACAACACAGCCAGAAATATGACAGAGATACTAACCTTTACACTCACAGAACAGTGTCCACAGCATACCAGCATGGTCCCTGCCCTTAAACTCTGAAAGGGCTATGCCTATCTCACCTACCTTTTTATAGCACTGTCCTGAAATCACAGTGAGAACTGCAATCAGTACACAACTGGCTGCATGCAATTAGCAAATGCTGGCTAACAATTGGTGCAGAGGCCATCACATGGACATATGCAGATACCTACAAAAGCATGCTGCACTCCCAGTCCACACATGCAATACTTTCATTGCACCCTCTGGAGGTAGGGAGAGAGAGAGAGAGAGAGAGAGAGAGAGAAAACATACACAAACAAAAACACTCAACAAAACCTACTAGAAAGCTGACATCTGTCAACTGGAGCAGCAGCAGGACACCAAACCAAAAGGCAATGCAAGCAGCTGTGACAAACACAGGTAATGTAAAGTAATACTTTAAAAGTCTACATACTGTGAACCCTCCATATGTGTCATTGGTCTGTATCCATATGTATATGAAGATGTGCATAGGGCAGGGGACATACAGCAACTATCAGTGAAGGCTGTACATACATATGTATGTGAGGGCATCTATGTGCACATATCAATGTAGGTTGAATGTAGGTTGTAGTGCAATGTACAAAGTAGGTTTCACAGTTATGTATGTTTAGCAGTATGTTAGTGTGTGTATACAGTTTTGTAAACAAACATGTTGATATACCTATCTATCATATGGATAAGTATGTATTTCAATATATGTTATGTATGTATATATATATATATATATATATATATATATATATATATATATATATATATATATATATATGATATGCATATATGTATACATAGATAGAGAGGGATGTAGGAATACATAGACAGATGTAGATAGATAGAATATGTACAAACATATATATGTAATACACACATACAGATATAGATATATGTAGATACATATACATATTCAGACAGATCTGACTATCTACAGATATGACTGTATATGATGATCTCACACTCCCCCTGTCCCACCCCCTCTATCACACTCACCCCCTCTCTGTCACACTCCCCCCTCTCTCCATATCTATAGCAATATATGTACATCAATATATATATATGTGTATATGTATACAGACATATATATATATATATATATATATATATATATATATATATATATATATATATATATGTATATATATATATATATATATATATATATATATATATATATATATATATATATCTAGAGAGAGAGAGAGAGAGAGATGTATGTATATTCTAAGTGTGGCACATGTGTACAGATGTATTGCAACATGTGCCTGGTGACAAAGGCATGGAGTGAACACCAGTGTCGAAACTGGAGTACCATACCCCATTTCAAATCACCTACACCAGTAACCACCAGATATGTGATTGGCTGCCCACCACTGCATGTGTCAGGGGTGAACAGGGTCATAAATATGTACAATAGTCCCCCCAATGATAGTCACAGTGGCACGCTATTCCTGGAATACCTGCACATGGTATGTGTCAGCAGACATGGTGTGTCAGCTATGGACATGTAGGTCAGTGTACCCCTCCACACCACACAATGGCTGCCACGGTATGTACCTCACATGACAGCTACAGATATGGAGAAGGACACAGTGACATGTACAACACTGTGACAATGCACTCAAACACATTACCAATGCACAGTGACTGACAACACCACAGAGTTACACACATACTACCCACATAGAGGTTACCACTCCTGGATTTACATACTTAAGTCACACCCATGACAGATGTCCAACAACCATAGTAACACCTCACACCATCCACAACCTAAATGACCACTGTGTGTCATCCTTGACACCGCAGTAGAGAGCACATGGCGGAGGTACAGGTTCCTACCCACAGATAAGACATACCCTGCAATAAACCACACAGCGTTAAGAAGCAAGACTCCCCATGAGTACATGTCACACATACCCCTACTGAATGTTAGTCAGATAGGTAATATGCCATATGAGTCACCCTGTGTAACTGTTTGACAGGAGCAGGTACCATCACATCACATGTGTCACAATAGTCAGGGTAGCAGAACAGTATGCTGCTGTAGTCCCAGGGCAATAGCATATTGTATTGTATTGTATTGTAATGTATTGTATTGTGTTGTACTGTATTGGTATGTAGAGGTGCCTCCTTTGTGGAGTGGAACCACTGCTGCTGTACGCCAGTGTACAGGTACATATCCTGTAGTCAGGCTAGTGTTACATAGCACTTCTATATGTGTGTTTAGCTCCTCTTGGAGTTCATGTAGCATGCAACCGGGGATACCATCAGGTCCCATTGATGCTGTGTTTTTTGCTTTTCTGAGGGCGGCTCTCCCCTGGACATCTATGATGACACGGAGGTTGCATTCAGCTGGGATAAGTATGTCTTAGTTTGGGGGAGAGGGAGGGGGGAAACTTGCACTGAACCTGTCTGCCACAATGTTACCAATATCTGTGGGTTCAGTGAATTATTTGTTGTTGTGTACTAACTATGAGCATATTGGAGGGTTTCTGACTAGGTTTCTAACATAACTGAAGGAGGCCTTGTGGTTATCTGTAGTGTCCCCGGTGATTTCCCTCTCAAAGTTGCCCATGGATGTTTGTATGAGAGAACATAGCTCTTTACTAGTGCTGATCAGACATGCCTTCCCTTTATGGAATTATGCTCTGTCTTGCAGTAGCTTCCATCTTTTGTTATACAATCTGTCTATGGCTGGGGCCACCAGACAGGATGCTTTCCCTTTGTGGAGAGTGTCTTGGTCTTATATGGGATTGCATGATCCATGCATTCTCGGAGGTGTCCGTAGAAATAATTTGTGAAGGAGTCAGCATTGTGGGTTGTGGCTTCCACTGGCCCAGTGGGCTTAAAGGATACCATCTCAGTCTTACGAAGTGTAAAGTTTGCATTTGAAATGTTATTCACTGTAGTCGTTTGTGCTGGTGATGGAGGTGGGATATGTATATCCAGGGCAATTAGTTTGTGGTCAGATCACAGTAGTTGATGATGTACCCCATACAGTACCTTGATACAAACCCCCAGAGTGAGGAGGTGCTTTGGACCTGAATCAGTGTTCTGACTGCTGGGGTTTGGTAGTATGTCATATGGAGTGTGCCAGGTACTGTTGCACAGTTGTTGGCTGAGCACTGATACCTGGCCATTTACATGTGTATCCACCAATAGACAGACAGATGCTATATATGTGTGATATGTTGTATCACAACAGTCGAGTAGCATGTGTAGTATGTGTGCCAAATTCTGCTGACATATTTTGCTGATATCATTTTATTTCCTTTTTCAGGACCATGGCTCATCAGCGCAATCCAGCATACTCTGCAGCTGAGGATGAGGAAATACTCCAGAGCCTGGTGCAGGATTATGCAATACTCTTTTCCCGCACCAGCCAGAATCAGCAGGAGAGGGCTGCACTGTGGCAAGACCTGGTCCATTGGGTAAATGACATAGGCACGCATAATAGGACATATGAGCAGGTACAACATCACTGCAGTGATTTAATCAGAAATGTCCATCAGCATGCGTCGGATATCCACAGGCAACAGGTTGCCACAGGTGGTGGGGTGGCTACACATCCCCCACTCACCAGACTGGAGGGACTACTCATAAGTGTTGTGGCTCCAGCCCACCAACAACAACAGCAGCAGACCTGCATTATGATGGAGGCTGGAGCCACACAGCACCAAGACTACGAGCGTGCAGGTAATATGCCATATGTATAGTTGACTGTTGTGTACACTGGTAGTTAATGCATGTGTGAGGTGTATCCTTGGTTTGTAGCTGTCATCATACTATTTAATGTGCAAGTGTGATATTCTCAATATCAGCAGCTGACCTGTGAAAGGCAACTGTTGTACTACTGACTTGTATCATACTCAGTAACAATGGCACAGTTGTGCCCACTGACATTAATTTCCTCACTTCTGCAGGTCCCTCCGGTGTAACAGCAATGCAGCCTATCCATGCTGGTGAGTGTGTATTAACAATACCTTTAATAGTCTTGATGGTAATAGTAATATTAGGCTCACTTAGTAGTGCTGTGTGTATGCATGCAGGTGTGTCTGTGTGTTGATATCTCGCATACTGAGTAGTGTGCAAGTGTGCAACTGTGTGCAAGTGTGCAACTGTGTGCATGTGTGCACGTGTGCATGTGTGCATGTGTGCATGTGCGTACGTGTGCACGTGTGCATGTGTGCATGTGTGCATGTGAGCATCACTGGTAACATTGTGTAGACATTATAAACTGTGCTTCCTGTTTCCCTCCCACAGGTTCTGGTGCTGCTCTGGTGTCATGCAGCAGGGAACCTGAATCAGGTGCCATGGGTACTGATAATGATGACATCTGTGTAATGGCACAGGAAGGTGTGCCAGGTTCCGTCATTGGTCAGCCAATTGACAGTACACAGCTGTCAACCCCATCAATGCGCACAGTCATCCTGCCAATACATCCTTTGTCACCAATGTCCCTAGGTGATGGACAGGATACAGTGGGCATTGACCAGTGTAATATGGTATCTGTGGCACATGCTTCCCCACACAGCAGCCATGGGCATGGCCCTGAGATGGTACCACACCGACATATGTCCAGGGGTTCTCGTGGGAGCATCTATGGGCATACTGCCCCTGTCAGATGTGCCCACAGAGGTCTTACAACCTCAGCTATGTTTCGGGCTGTCATGCAGGCACAGTCATGTATGGAACGGTACAGCAGACAGGGTCTGAGGGAGCTGACAGCATGTCACACAGCCATGACTGACAGTATGCGTGACATTGCGGCTGCCATCCGTAATTTCACTGATGTCATAGACAGATGTTGTGGGGACATATTAGATCAGTTCCACAACTACATGTCCATGAGCCAGGTCAATGGTGGACGGTTGAGGCATCGACATGGGCGTATTCCAGCAACAGCAGCAGCTGGCAGTCGTCGCGGGCGACAACAGGGACGTGGCCGCCCCCATAGTGCCAGCAGCAGCCCCAGCAATGCTGGGTCTGTGCTGTCATCAGACCACCCCAGGAGACCACGTGCACGTGGCTCTGGACAGGCCCAACAGGGATCTGTGTCCAGTCAACGAACACCTGCTTCTGATGACAGTACCCAGTCTGGATTGGTATTGGATACGGTCCATAGCACCCCTGCAAGGCACAGGTACTGTGTCCGTGGCCAGAGACACTGATCTGTATGACCTGGCAGGTACACTCTGTGGCTGTCCACAAACACCGGTATATGGCAGCCATGAGGTGGAACTGTGTGCATCCATACACACATGCAAATTGACAACACCTAGGGCTACCGCATACACGCACACACTGCATCAACATTGCCCCACCTTGTACTGCTGTCCCTTACCAACACACATACACATACATGTCAATTGGTGGTATCAGTGGCAGACTCAGGCATACCAAGTTCACACACTGTGCATATGATGAAACTGTGCCACCTCCTGCAATCTGTAACATCAGTGCAGGTACAGGTTAACATGTTGCTGATGCACAGGGTGACTACATAGACGTGTAGTAATAGTATGTTGTTAACAGTACTGTGTGCTGATATAATTGTGGGTATATCCCAGCATGCCTGATGCAGTAAGGGTATGATGGTCTTGTACTGTTTTCTACACCAATGGTAAGTACCATAGTGTATCATCTGCACATGTTTGCATACTGGTGGTAAGGATGTCAACAGAAGGCCACATACATAGGTAGCACAGGGGATAAGGTAATGAAAGTATCGATACGCAATGATGGACATGTAAACTGCAAGTGGCATGTTGCCCACTCTGGACTCTGCAATGCAGATGTTTGAGTATGTTGATATGTGTGCAGTACTACACGACTGGTACAGGACACACAGGAGCACCCTAGCACTGCAAGCTCACATCTCATACCATGCTAGACAGCCCCAACACACAAAACTAACTTTCACAGGAGGGAGAGTCCCCATAAATGTCAGGGATACTGTGGTGGCAGGACAGGTAGCAAACATCCTACTAAGTATGGAACCACTGAGTGAAGGCTCAGTGTCTGTTATTTGACATGTGTATTACTGTAGGTATGAGCACCTGGGTTTCCATCTGGTTATTGTACATCCTGATGGTACATGGTCTGTACACTTGTGTGCACTGAGACTGGACCCTGGCCATCTGACCTGTGTATTTCCATGTACATGTGTATAGTGCCTGCATATTTGCACTGTTACCTACTGGAAGTGGTACAGCTTGTTTGTTGTACAATGGACTACATGCAGCCCTGCTTACTGTAGCTTTGTTTGCATGCATGTTTGCTTGCAGTTACCCTGGAACACTGATCCCACCTGCAATGCAGATTTACAGAGCTTCTGTGGACTCCTAGTGACATCTGCATAGCTTACTATATGTTTGTCCATGTCTCACTTGACAGAACATCACTGTTTGTCCTGTTTGCATGTACGTTGCCTGTGACACATTGCATATGACTTACCTGGCATTTGACCTCGTGAGCAGTCATATATGCCAGTGCTAACTAATCACAGGCACTACACCCTCACATGCTCACCTTCTGTACCTTGCTCCCCATTGGCCCTATGTGCTGTTAATCACCATAGCAATCACAATACTATGGTAGCATGTGCAAAGGTCACTTGTCAGTCACATGTATGGTACAGTTGTGGAATATGTGAGTCATGTGGCAATGTCACAGCTGCCACATGAACACAGTCAACCCTCTCCCCTACACATGGATGTACAACATATGTATGAGATGCAACCACATAGCCAAACTGGGGACTAAGCACTCTGAACCCAGTACTGGCATAACCTGTCAGGTGGCATGAAATACTACAGTGACTACAATACTAGTCTGATGTAGACCTACACTGACAGCAATCCAAACACATGAACACACTGGGGCATTCGTGGAGCCTCAGAATAGCATCCTGCCTGAGCAGCAGACACCTCTGCAGCTGGCACACAGGCATATGTTAAGCTGGAACACAGCATGTGCAACAAATAGCACACAAATCCTGTGTGCCAAACAGTCACAGCCTGTACGGCTAGACAACTGCTACAGTTGTGTTAGGTACCTTTATTGTCCGGTACATTGAGGTCCTGCTCACCAGGCTGGACAAGGTGAAGGTCACAGTGATATGCCCGTGTGGCACTATGGTCCACCACATAACACAAGCATACAGGTCAGTCATTGGCATGGACACATATGACTCAGTCATTGTCCATGCCACTATGGCTGACCTGTTATGTACCTCCCTGGACTACATGATAGGGAACATAGAGGGGCTCTATGAGCATGTGGCACAGGCTGGTATGACCCTGACCTTGGTTGGCATCATACCCTCACCAAGAATGCTGAAGTATTACTGAATGCTGAAGAATTACTGTAGCTACAACACCCTAGCTGAAAGGTTCCTAGTATGTAGTCACTGCATTGCTATGGAACAACTTGTTACCACTCCCACAACAGGTGAAAACATGCAGCACCTGTTCATCAACAACATGCAGACTATATGCCCCAGACCAGATGTGTATCCCTCGCTGCTAGGATGATACCATATACAACTCACACTGTATATACACATACCACATGCAGCACCCACACAGAAAACCACAGTCATAATGTTATCCAGTGCAAATACCATGTATTCACATGTGGCAGGCGTCAGACATGGGAACTATTGAAGGTCACAGGTATATATGTGTATTTGGCACACACATACATCATCTGTGTGCATTGCCATTACTGGTTTAATCGATGTCATGCATTATTGTGAACAACAACCCACACACATGGGCATTCTGTGTGACAAAAACACACGTGACATTTGTGGAATTCAAAGCCACAACTAACTGTGCTATGACAGTACTGAGAGACGCAGTAGCAGAGTGTGCTATTTGCATTACTTGGAGATTTGCTCTCTTCTGCTTTACTTGTAGGGTGCTGACATCATCTCTGCATAGAGATTGGAATATGCAGCAGCTGGTGTGTTGTACTGGTTGCCAAAAGGGTCAGTTCTTTCACACATGTAATTGCACGCACCCTACTTCCATATGTCTCATTTATCAAAGTGTGCGAGCATGCCCAGTGTGAGCTTTCCATATGTTGAACTCTGCAGTCCACCACATTTGTGGATGAGTGTGAACTTCAACAATATCTCACGTTTATGGTTGTGTGTTGGGTTTCATGTTGTGTACTTACTGGCCAACTGCTTCGTGTCTGAACACAACAGGGATTATAATGTGCCTGCAGGGTTTGCATGGGATACTTTGCATACAGTTGTCAATTTCCTTTCATACTGACCTAACACTGTAGTACCATATAGTGTACTGATTCAGTACTTTCACTGTGGTGGACAGTATCCCGGACTTTAGTCCTATCACTGCTTTAAATTTTCATAGTGAGCACAACAGACTGTTTAGGGGCCAGTTGTGCACATATGACCATGTTGCATTATGTTCAGATATGGACTATTTAAACCAGGCTTGTCCAACATTGGTAGTGTATTCCACAACATAGGTGGACATTGGCAAACACTAGCGATGTGCCCTAGGCCATTTCTAATGCTAGTCAGAGAGTGTGTTTGTCCTTCGACACAGATTGTAACTGGAGTTTGCCATGCCATATGTCATGGTTAGTATACTGTGCCTCCGTCTGCCCGTGACATAACAGTGATACCCAGAGTAAACCTACCATTTCCCATCCACTCATCAAGATTCCTCTTGAGGAGAGTCGATGAGTGACTCTCTGGCTAACCTGTACTGGGAGTTTACTCAAGAGTGGGGGTGGCTTCTGTGTTATGGATCATTCAGTACAACTTGTCCTATGTATGTCAGTGCTGGGGTTCAGATCTCTCATGTGCATAGCTCACTGCCATTCAGATTGTACAAGGTGTAGCATGTTCATTGATTCCAGCTTGGACATGGCTTCATACATCAGGCACAGCTTGCCTCTGGGCGGGCAGTATGGCAGTGTGTGGAGCTGCAGTTTGTTTAATCAGGCAATACATGGCATCTGTTCAAGCTCTTTGATACTCCTGGTGAGGTACTTTTGGGGTCTTTCCAGTTGATGGAGGTGTCTGCTGAGGTACATCCCACAGGGGCCATTGTAGTCAATTGTGATGCTGATGAAGGATGACTGCAGAGCTACAATGACCTCCCCTGATCTAGATCTGACTACCTTCATGATTAGGTGGGTATATGGTATGTTTCTGTAACCACTACAGCCACATGCTTGTCCAGTGCAAGATATCTATCAACTTGTGTCCCCAGGTCTCTTATTACATCTTAAGTACTTAATGGGTTAACACCTATGTGGTAATTGGTGGGCACTTACTGTATATCCACAGGGGTTGACTATACACTTTTCTGCAATTAGCTTGCTGACATGGCTATGGCACCAGTTGTCTGTTTCCATGTGGCCCTTTTGTGGGATGCTTGTGTCAGCTGGAGGGTCAGATATGGTGGCCAGTTTGTAGTCCTCTGCAAACTTGTTCAGACACAGTCCTTCCATGTTGGCCTGTACCTATGGGACATATATACCAAACAAGGGAGGTCCCAGGACCGAGCCTTCTGGGATGCCAGTTATATCTGGTTTGTAGTCTGACATGGCTGCAACATTTCTGACCATGTCAGTTCTGTCCTTGGTCTGGTTTGCAACCCTTCTACTGACATAGGAGTTTATATTTAAGCTGGTGAGCTTATCTATAATGAACACGTGGGGTATTGTATGGAAGCCTTTTGCAAGGTCAGGTTAGGCTGTGTGGACCACATTCCCCTCATCAATGACCTTAATGACTGTTTCAAATGAGTCAAACATGTTTAATGGGCAGGATCTGCACTTAAGAAAGCCACACTGGGTAGGGTCCAGTGTCAGTAGGTCTCCAATATCTTTATATCTGAGGTACATGCTGATCCTTTCCATAGCTTTGCAGACCAAGCTTGTCAGGATTCTGGGGTGGTAGTTTGCAGTATCCATTCAGGCAACACCTTTGTGGAGAAGGACCACTGTTGTTGTACACTGCTCTTTGGGTACATATCCTGTGGTAAGGCTGACATTGAGCAGTAGTGTTATTTGGCATTCCATTCTTCTTGGAGTCCATGTTGGACTCAGCCCAGGGCACCATCTCATACCATTGATGCTGTGTGTTTTGCTTTGTAGATGCTGGCTGTTACCTCAGCATCTGCAATGTCAGGGGGCCAGCAATCTGCTGGGATAGATATTTTGCATTTGGGGGGGGGGGTTGCACTGCAACTGTCAGGTTGGATGTTGGCAATATGTGTGTATGTTTGGTATGTTGTTTGTAATATTTGAGTGATTTAGAGCATATCTGTGAATTCCCAACAAGGTTCCTACCATCAGTTAAGAAAGCCTTGTGATTATCCTTAGTGTCCTGTACAATTTGCATCTTCATAGGTTCATAGGTTCATACTAAGCTATCCACCCTAGGGCATTTATAAGCCTAGCCAGAGTGTGTGTGGCTTTAGCCACCCCTTGCTATGTGAATATTATGGCCATTTATGATTTACTTTACTGTGCCTCTGTCTGGACGTGACACAGTGAAGACCCCCAGTGTACATCTACGATCATCCATCCACTTGGCAAGATTCCTGTTGAAGAGAGTCAGTGAGGGGCTCTGCCTAACATGGAGTGGGATTCCATTCCAGGGTGTAGGGAGCCTCTGGGTTATGTATCTGTCCCTCCAGCACATCCTATTTCATTATGTGTTGAGGTTGACATCTCTCACTCTCACAGCTCCGAATGATTTTGGTTTTCTGGGGTGGAGCATGTCCATTACTCCTGTGTTGGACATGGCCTTGTACAACAGGCATACAACGCCTCTGCGTAGGCAGTATGTGACTGCATACAGCTGGGGTGTCTACAGCCAGGCAGCATATGACATATATTTGAGACCCTTTATCCTCTTGGTGAGGTACCTTTGAGGTCTTTCTAACTGCTGCAGGTGTCGGGTAAGGTACATCCCAAATGAGGCATTGTACTAGATTATGGGTCTGATAAGAGAACAGTATAGGGGCACAATGACCTCTGTTGACGTAGATTTGAATCCTTTCATGATACGGTGTCCAATATAGACAGTCTTCCTAGCCACATTGGCAATGTGAGTGTCACATGACAGGTTACTGTCCACTTGTGTCCCTAGGTCCCTGATTACTCCTTCCATACATAATGGATTACCACCTATGTGGTAATTTGTGAGTACCTTGTTTGGTATTTGGTGAGACATTCATACTGTCCAGTGTCTTCAGGATGGCTGAGTGGGGTTCCTGTGTGTGAGAGTGTGGTCTGTAGCATGCTACAGACTGTACAGCAGTTTTGCCTATGGTTAGTTGCACATGGGTGGTCTCCGATGCTTCGTGCATTGTCATTTACCTGGACGTGTGGGTGTCTGTGCTGAATATGGATGCTCCCCCTCCTTTTATGTTTTGGTCCAGGTTTTGGGGCCATAACGCATGATATGAGGTATAACCTGGTAGTGCTGGTGTGCTGTCAGGAGCCTTGCTGCAGGTTTCTGTCACTGCACGGACATCGATGTTCTCCATACTGGGGAGGGCCTCGGGAGCATGCAGGTTGAGGTTTACATGCCTGGCATTGGGCAGCATTACCCTTATGTTTCTTTCCACTTATGTTTTCTAGGGAGGTGGGTTAGTCTTTTCAGCCTTGCCTACGAAAGGCTCTATGGAGGTGGCAAGAGCCTTATCCAATATCCAGACGCCCAGGGGTAACAGGTTCAAGCCATCCCTGGCACAGCAGTGTGGCTTGTCAAGCATGACATCCCAAGCAGACAGACATTGGATCCTCTTGGAATGACACCAGTAATTGTGCCACTTGTTAAACCTAATCATTCTGTGTTTGTACTGTGGCATCATTCTTGGTGAGGGTAGGATGCTGCACACTGTCAGTGTCATACTGGCCTGGACTACATAATCGGAGAGCTCATCTATGTCTCTTTTCATGTAGTCCAGGTAGGTACATCTTAGGTCATTCACCCCAGCATGGACAATGACTGCATCATATTTCTACTTGCTTTGGGGTGACCTGCATACTTGTGTTATGTGGCGTATTGTAGCTGCCTACAGGCAGCTTACTGTACTCTTTCCCTTGTTCAGTCTGGTGAGTGGGACAGCAGTGTGTCTGACTATGGAGTTACCTATTACAACTGTATCAGGCATGTTGTTTCTCCTTCTGGCCTGTGACTGTTTGGCATACCAGCTTTGTGTACTATGTGTTGCATGTGCTATGTTTGGAGGTAGTGGTTGCTTGGGTGTCTGCTTTGGACGCCTCTGTTGATGTGGTGTGTTTGTAATTAGAGCCTCCAGGAATGTTTTTCTGTGTTTATGTCTCTGGTTTGCAGTTGTGATAGGTCTATGTGAGACTGGGTTTGTATTGTGTGTGTGGTTACCTTCTCCTCCTGACTAGTTTTGACAGTACTGAGTTGAGAGAGCTCAGCCTGCGGTTTGGATACATGGTTGCATCTCTCACATATATTTGTATTTCTTGGGGGGAGGTGAGGGTTGTCTGTGTACATGGGGCAGGTGTAACATTGCCTCAAGATTCACAGTTTCAACTTGTTGTAGCTGGCCTTAGTGGATTGTATGAGTGGACATACTTTATTGCCATACTACTAATCAGAGATTACTTTCCTTTTTATGTTTGCTCTATCATGTAGTAGCTTCCTCATTCTCTTGCATGGTTTGGTAATGGCTGGAGTCCACCATGCCAGATGCCTGTGTGTATGGCATTGTGTCTTGGTTTTATTTGGGATTGCATAATCCATGCATTCCTGGCAGTGTTCATGGAATGCCTGTATAACAGGTTCTGAGGTGTGGCCCATATTTTGCACCTGCACAGGGCCTTTAATGGATTCCACATAAGTTTGTAGGAGTGCAACTTTTGCTTTGCACATGTTTTTCACTGTGGTTTTCTGACCAGGGACTGTGGTCAGGATGTGTATATCCGGTGTGATTACTCTATGGTTGGGTCTTACCAGTGAGGGATACACTTCTCATCTTACCATCCAGTACCCATGTTGCTGATTATCACATCCAGTATGCTTACCCCTCTTGTGGGAGTGGTACATTGTTCCTGGGCATTTTGGGTTATGGATTCTAGGAACTTTTGTCCTAGAGTGTTGGAGCTAGAATAATGCTCCCAGTCTATGTTTGGGTATTTTCAGTCACCCAATATAATGTGGTTTGGAGGGCTTGATATATTCATGTATTCCAACATAGGCCAAGTGCAGTTCCTGGTGATAGGACGGTAGTCTGTAGTAGGCTATAAACTGGGAGGCAGTTTTAGCCACTGTTACTTGACCATGGCTAGTCCATGCTGCTTCTTGTTGTGGTACCAACATGGGGGTGTGGTTATCCTTGACAATTATTGCTAGTCACCCTCCTTTAATAGCTTGTTCCATGTTTTGAGGCTGTACAGCACAGTATGAGGTGTAACCTGGTAGTGTTAGGGTGCTGTTGTGAGCCTTGACCCAGTTTTCTGTTACAGGACAGATATCAACATTCTCCATACTGGTGGAGTTTAGACTGCATGCATCTTGCTGTTTAGACTTCTGGCATTGGGTAGCATTACATCTAGGTTCTTATCCCTTGTGATACCTATGGAGGTGGGTTTGTGTTTTGAGCCTTACATATTCAAGGCACGCTGTGGGTAACAACAGCTATTGCCAGTATCCATAAGGCCAGGACTGATAGGTGCACACCACCCCTAGCAGGTGTAGCATCATGTCATGCTCAGCATGTCATCCCAGGCTGGCACACATTGGATCCCCTTTGACTAACAGCAATACTTCAGCCAATTATTGCAATTGATCATCTCATCATCATATTGTGGCATCATGCTTGGTGAGGGTAGGATGTTAGTCAGGGTCATCAAGTTTGCATATACTACATGGTGTTACATTGCTTAACACATGGCATTCATGCCTCAGGTGGTGCTGCAGGGCTGCCTCTGTCGGATGTACACACTACACTCCCTGTACATGTTTGACATCAGGTTATGTCATTTTAGGCATCCCTGTTATTATATGAGTCAGTCAGAGAGGGGTATCATTCCCAGGGTTCCTACTGAGCCAGTGTATGTGCTATGCGTTGCCTCTTTGCCAATGCCAGGGCATACTGGGCACGCTTCCTTCTGCCTACTGGGGCAGGCTCAGGTTGTTCCTCCTCCGTGTCACGCTCTGCCTGTGATGGCCTTGGCAATGGTGGATGGGCTGTTTGGCCCGGCCCTATGCTGGTCCTGCTGCAGCTGTTTTCGCAAGATCATATTATGTAGCATAGCACATACCATGACAATTTGGGTACATGTAGTTGGTGAGTACTGCAAGGCTCCACCAGATCTGTACTGACACCGGAACCATGACTTGAGCAGCCCAAACACATGCTCTATTACATTACGTGTTTGTGCGTGTGCCTCATTATGGCGTTCCTGTTCAGGTGTGTGGGCGTTTCTGATGGGTGTTATCAGCCACGGCTACAGTGCATAACCTACATCCCCCACTAGGTGTTCATTTGGGATGTCCCCATTGGCAAATGTCTGGTACAGCTGCGTCAAATGCCAGATATAAGAATCATGGTAGCTCCCAGGGCAGCCAGCACACAGATTCATTATTATGCCCTGGGCATCACACACTACCTGGCAGTTGATGGAGGGGAAGCCCTTGTGGTTTATGTATGCCCTACCCCGCTCACCGGCTGGTGCTTTGATGCGTATGTGCGTGCAGTCTATTGCACCCACTACCTCAGGGTATTCTGCTATTTGCTGGAAGAGATGCATATTGCTGGCCAATACCTCATGGGCATTGGGGAAATATACATGATCACCAACATGTGCTGACATGGCATCCAGGAACTGGTGCAGTACCCTGGAGGCTGATGCCTATGATATCCCCATCATATCACCAGTTGGTCTCTGGAAGGTACCTGTTGCTAGTATTCTTAGGCCAACACATACCTTTGTTTCCACTGGGATGGGTTCCCCTCTGTTGGTTCTGTGTGTGAGGTGTGGCCTGCACAGCTCGACAATTTGCTGCAGGAGGTCTCTGTCCACTCTATAGCGCTCCACTATCTCCAGCTCATGTAACCCGTGGTAGGTGACCCTGGGCCTGTACACTCTTCTCCGTCTCCTCACTGTGAGTTGTCTGGCACCATTTGCATTGTCACCACCCTCAGCAAGTCGCCTATGTCTCCTTATGACAGCTATGGCAGCCCCTAGCATTTCTGCTCTGAGTTCTGCTTTTTCAGTTTTCACTTCTAATAGCTTACTCCTGTCTTGCAGTGTCTCTGGAGAGAAACATCCTGCACTGCTGTTTGCAGAGTTTTAAGTGCTTGGCTGGGCTACTATTCTGCCTGTGTAATTGTCTGATTCTAATTGTTTTCACCTGCTAGCTTCAGTAGTATTCCCTGCTAGCTTCCTACTAATTCTGTTGCTTCCTGTTTCCTTTCTGTTTCCTCAGGGGGGAGCAATGCGCATACCAGCAGAAACACGCTCACAGTGGCTTACACGCACGCACACATGCTTACACGGTTTAGAATCTTCTTATTCGGGTTAAAACGCTCACACACCAGTGCAAACAGTCTTACAAGTCTGCCAACAGGCTCCCACATGCTCAGTCTGCCTTACACGCGCGCACACTGCCCTACTCGCGCCTCATGGTGCGCACACGTGCGCATGCACGCCCAGCAAAAAACTTTGGTGTAAGAAACAGTGTACACCTTTCATTTCTTGACTTTCCCATGCTTATCTTGTGGAACTCCTCTTTCCATGATATGTGTCTGGCATCTGTCATGTAACAGTGACCTCCAATGAACTGCATTTCTTTCTGCCATTCCCCCCAGTGATGTCACCTATCTCCTACTCTGTTCCTTCCCCTTATGTAACTCTTACACTACTCAGAATGTGCTCATTTGCTATGTGACAGTGGGATTCAGTATCCTAACACTCATTTACATCAGATTGCCTACTAATGCTTAGTTACATGTCTTAGACTCAGCTTCCCCCTTTAGCAACCACTAAACGGTGGCCATGTTGTTTTTGGTCTGCTGGTCCCTGCATTGTAAATCCATGTGTTGCATAAAATCCACATTTGTGGGTTTATAACCTTCATTTTTATGTTTTATATAGCGCAGCCCGTTTGCGTGCGGCTGCACTGCGTTTAAACATTGGCGATTGCCGAAAAAAAAATATTTATTTCTCATATTTGCATCAGGGTACCTTGCCAATGGCCACATATTTGGCCATTGGCATGCTGCCTGACACATATGCACCCTTTATTTGGAGCTGACATGGCTCCATTGTGTTATTTGCAGAAACATACTCAGTTGTCAACTGAGTACATTTCTGCAGCTAAAACGGCTCTTACACGGGCTGGTTTGGGCTTCGTGGATTGCTAATCTACCTCATTTGCATGCCTTTGGGCTGCAAGTGAGGTGGTTAGCATATCCACGCCCACTCCGTGTAAGAGACGTTTTAGCTGGTCTCTTACATGGAATTTCGGGCTGTTCCTGGATCGCGAGGGCTGCATGGAGTCTTACACTACTCTTAGACTCCGTGCAAGCCTTCGTGAATCCTGCCCCATGTGTTAGTTTATTATTTATGTATTTATTTTGGTTATTGCTACATTACCTTTAATCATATAAAATCTCTTCACAGTTTCTGCATTGCTGTTATATGTTGCTCAGGAGCAATAATATATTCTAATACTCTGTATGTGCAGTCTTCATTTAGCAAATCAAATGCCTTTCATGCATCACATGATATTAAGCTCATCTCTTTTTACCCCATGCCTTGTTTTGAAAATGTATCAAAAGCAAATGTTAGATTTGACTTGGTCCAGTCTTTGTCTCTTTAGAAGGAAAAAAATCTGACAGAGGAATACACCTACTGTATCAAGCTCAAATATCATTCTGAAAAGTATTACCCTAAATAGAATATATATAATTGTTATTTAATAGGGAAAATGGTTGAGTACAGTATCTTTCCTTTGCTTCCTTTGTTATTAATACTGTTTAGTATCCCACAATGACAAGGAGTAAGATCTACTATGCAGGAATAAAAAACAACTGCAATGTTGGCAACAAAACTGCTGATGGTTCCTGTGAAAAGCTCTTTAAAAATTCTGTGGGAATTTGACCAGCCCCTGGAGCTTTATCTATTTTAATTGTTATATTGCATCCCATCTATCTATTACAGTTATTCATAGATAAGAAAAAAATGCAACTTCTTCTAATTGTGCTTAACCAATCAGATATCTTATAATTATTTAGGGAAAACTGGACAGTCTTTATTTTCTACAAGCATTCTTTCATATAATGCTGAAGTTCTGCCTGTGATTTCTAGACCATTGTCTTTTTTGTAGGTAAGAATGAGTAGTCTACTTACTTTATCATAATAAAATGATCATTTCTACCAGTATTGTCTTATCTGATTACTTCTCAAGTTCTCATACAGATAGCAACAGCAGCTTCAGACCTCCAGGCCCATATCACACTGTCCTATGGCCATCATGAATGAGAAAACCCACAGCTTGGACCCATCCTCCACTGCACAGCCTTTCTGTTACACAAACTGATAATCAGGCTTCGGATGTCTTGGTCACAGTCAGGATTCTGTCCCTCTATGCCATACAACTGGGTCATTCGATGTAAAAATTTGCCATCAACACAGGGATGATAATAATGTCTTCAACAGCTATACCCAAAAATGAATGGGAATAAGCAAGAAGGTACTATGCTTGAACAAAATTGTATTACTAGAATAGCTCTAACAGACATGGCTGGTACACACAATTTTGGAGCAAATTTCAGGTCCCAAAAGGAAACACATCCACAATAGTCACTTCTTGCCTCACTAAGTTTGGAAATACCAAAAATGATGCCCTTCCTTGTAAAAAAGGATTGTAATCACATTTTTAAAGTTGTGAAAAATGAAGTTTTGCTTTGATTTCCAAGAAATTCTTGAAGCATTGAGTTCTGACAGTTGTAGTGTTTCAGAATCCTTAACTTTGGTAAACGCACCTATTCAGGAATGTATAAAATCACAAGACTTCTCTATTGTTTGGACTTGGCTAGCAGTTGCAAGAAAGGTAATCACCTTAAATTGGAAGAGAGTCTGCCCCAACTTTTAATGAATTCATTAAAATTGCCACTGAAATGTTTCATAAAGAAATTTCAACTATTTCACTAAGAACCAAGAAGAACAAAAGAACTTTAAACAATCTTTGACTTTAGATCAATTTTTGAAAAGCTATACTCATTAGCCAAATGTCATAAATATTCATTTTCAAAATGATTCATCATATCGGATGCTGTTTGTTACTGTCGGATTTTATAAATATGTATATAGATTTCTTTCTTTTCTCTGTTCTATATGTATGATTTACTATACTTCTTTTTATTATTAAAATAAAAATGGGGAAAATACTTTCAGTCTCTGGTTCAGTAAGTATGCATACAATATCAATTTTAGATGCATTGTCTGCAACTGAGCTAAAATATATGAAATAAAAACAAGGCAAAGAAAAATACTAATAGAAGAGAATATAATGAACATATTGAAAAACTTAACATTTATTATTCATTAAGGAAAAAGAAATGAGAGATATGAAATGGTTGAGTCACAAGTAAAGTGGCAATTAATTCCATAAAAAACACTACAGTGAAATAATAAGTATTTTATTAAAGGTAAAAAAAATGGTTGATGCCCTTCATGGATGAATTGGAATATGAATTCTGTAAAAAGCTAGAAATAGATTAAAAATCATTTTTATAAAAGTTTTGAATGAACATAAGCAGCAGGGAATGACAATGGAAAAAATATAAGGGACTGATTAAACTATCAAGAAGAAACGTATGAAAAGACAGATTTTAGGAAGTATGGTCTATTGTTTTAAATAATAGCAATTACAATTTACAACTAAATTTAGTCAGCTACAAAATGCTGGTGAGCACATTTACTTCCCCAACACCTGTGAGGAAAGGATCAGCAATATGCATCTCTTCCACCATGTAGCAGACTACCCGGAGATACTGGGTGCGATAGACTGCACGCATATCCACATCAAAGCACCACCCAGTGAATGGGGTAGGGTCTATGTAAACTGTAAAGGCTTCCACTCCATCAGCTGCCAGGTCATGTGCAATGCCCAGGGCATTATCATGAATGTGTGTGTGTGGGCAACCTCACCTCTCCGCACATCTGGTATCTGGGTGCATCTGCAGGCATTTGCCAGTGGGGCCAGTGAGACATCCCATCTGGTGGGGAATGCTAGCTATGCACTGGAGCCATGGATGATGACAGCCATCAGAAATGCACACACACCCAATCAAGAATGTCATTATGAGGCACATGCACAAACCAGAATCATAATAGAGAATGTGTTTGGGATGCTCAAGTCACGGTTCTGCTGCCTTGACATATCTGGAGGATCCTTGCAGTACTCTCCAGCCACATGTGCACAGATGTTCATAGTATGTACCATGCTACACAATATAATCCTGTGGAAACAGCTGCAGCAGGAACAGCATGGGGAAGGGCCAGACAGCCCCCCACCATTGCCAAGGTCCCCACAGGCACAGAGGGACTCGGAGGAACCCCCTGAGCCAGCCCATGTAGACAGACAGATGTGTGTCCAGTATGCCCTGGCCTTGGCAAAGAGGCAACACATAGCACACACAATGACACTGTAGGGACCCAGGGACTGACACCTCTCTTCATCTCACACAAACAGTAAAATAGATGAAGCACACATCAGACTACCTGTAACTCAGCATGTATAGGCAGTGTACTGTTTGCATCTGACATAGGTAGCCCTCAAGCACCATCCTCACAACTGCCGCAGGCACAAGGTAAGTCAGTCTTCTTAACAATAAATGAATGTATTAGTATGTTCTGGTAGCATAGCTATGTTATCGCTGCATGCATGCAAGGTAATGGGGTAGCCTACTGGGATAGCTGCAGACAACTGACAGCTATGTGGGACACCAGGAAATGTTTGCAGAATACTAGCCTCCCCACACTATGTAGTAGTACACAAGGTGATAAATTCCACTGCAGTATATGTGGGGAGCCAACTAACTGGGGGGTCATAGGTCACAGGCATGGATGTCAGTGTGGGAGTCCCATAAACACCCCTCAGTCTCAACCAGCAAACCAGCTGTAGAAAACCATTAAGAAATGTCTGGCAAAGGCCCACAAATGGTGATAATGATGAAATACCCCCTTACAGACTTTACACAGAGTAGTACAGCAGGTGTTGCAGTAAGGCTCTGAAAGGTAAGAAGGCAGAAACTCAAAAATATGCTATCACAATCTGACCTGTGATCTTTAGTGATATGCCACAAGTCTCCAAGACAGGGCATAGTACTATGCTAAATGGAACCAAAATGTAAAGCAAAGATCAGCACAGTCTGTGCAAATGTGTACAATTGACAGTTGTGTTGCCCACATATTCCCATAGACACCTCAGAGGCAAAGTCACATGACAACCCCACAAACCTACACACCACAGACCATGTAGACTCCACACACCAGGGTCTTGCAAACACTAAGGCCTTACCCCAAACCCCAAGCACCTACCCTACATAGGCTAACAGCACTGTCCCTCTACCCAGTTCCATACAGACTCTGCTGAGGTGACTCCCATCTGGCATACAAAACAATCCAGACCCCGCCTTGATGGGACTGTTACACATCCGGAACTCAAGGCTCACTCCACCAACCTGTAGGCACAGCATCAACCTTGGCTGTCATATAAGTACAGCTTATAGATGTGACAGATATGTGTACCACACACTCCTCTATCTGTGGAATCTGCTCCCTGTCAACAGCAAGCTAAGTGCCTCAATACCCCTAGTGAAGTGCTCCCTCTATAAGTGCACAGGAAACACAGAATAGAGTCCTATGATCCTACCTGTGCCCCTGCTGAACAGGGGCTCTGCATGCTTATAAGGGTGTCAGGGCCAATACCCTACTAATGTCATAGCAAACTACCAGCCTATACACAACTGTCGGTCAGTGGCTCACCACATTAAAAACGATCAAAAACTAGGTAACCAACACCACACAGCCACAGAGTAAACAAGAACAACCTCCAGGTCCACAAAATCTACTTATTAATGCAAGGATTAAGCGCTTTCATTGAGAATATAACAAAACTTAATCAGAATCACATAAAACCTATACATACCCATTTAAATAACCCTCCTAAAAAAATCACATGACTAAAATTTACCAATGACAATAAATGCAAGCTTAACTGAGTACTTAAAAACATTTATATCAATAAACAATTGAACCCTAAATAAATATCAAAAATACATTTATACATTATATGATAATAATCTTGAAACACATGCAATGGAAATAGTATCATTTAAACCCAGGGGTACTGTAGCATTTAATTTTAGTTGCCAGCATATCTCCCTATGCTCAATTAAATCATGCCATAATCCCCCCAAAATATTTTTTGGAATAGCCTCAATACCACAAAACAGAAACCCATGGTCAAGATTTTTTTCTATGTGGCATTAAAGTGAATTTGTACTTTTATTATTTTTTATATAATTCAAATGTTCCTAGATCCTGTCTTTAAATTACTCTGTACTGCTCTGCCACTGACATATCTGGAAGTCACAGTGCTACATAGAATATACTACACATACAATGGACATTTCTGCACAGTAGAATGCAATCTGTACCCACACCCATACCTCCCGACTGCTGACAGCAGGACATCTGGACAGGATCATACACAAAAGTGGGACAAAGGCACAATGATAGGCACATGTTGTAAATATTTGCCCTGATATACTGAGGAAGTTGATAAGATAAGGGATTATGCATTAGCAGGAAGTGTCTGAAGGTTATGAAGTCTGAAACACTAATGTCTGACACTAGTTTGTAACATCAGTCTTCAAGTATATTCAACTAACCTGACATAAAGACACACGTTTATATAGATTGGACAAAACTTCTAGGCAAACATGTGGACAATCTGCTACAAAATGTACATTTCAGAGGTATGGCCACACCAGGATTTGACTTTTCAGGTAAGATGAATACTATACAAGCAGGAGATCCCCAGCCAGTATATCACCAAGTTGCTGGACTGTTTACACAGCTTCATCAGTCAACCGGCTGTAGCCACACCTCACAACTGGCCTTTTTGGCCAAGAATGTATAGAGTCGGGCTCATAACATTGGTCTGTGCATCATACATCTTGTATTCCTCTGGTAAAGCACTGTGATGATCTGAGGATGTCTGTCACTAGGTACTGACACAATACACTGCAGTGTCAGATGTCAGATATGTCAGAAAATGTCTGCTAAAACAAACCCAGTAACCCTAGGAAAGTCCCGTTTACTTTTGAGAGGTATGGCTGTAGCACACAAAACCTCGGACTGGAGTACACCTATCTCTGGAATGGAGTCCCACTCTCACTACAGAGGGTCACACTGGGCATGCTCCTACGCTTAGAGAATCA
>NC_056741.1:110153532-110228532 GCF_019279795.1 Protopterus annectens
TCAAGATTAGTGTTGGTGGTGATACTTGTTCTGAATTGTGGGAATTATGTAGCCACTTTTTACCACAGTTAGATATCTGAGGTGTAGACAGTCAACAAAGTGGCTAGAACTGTTGAGTTGTAGGCAGTAGACTGGTTAAGAATGTAAGTAATGAACTCTCTCATTTACTCAGTTTAAACAGTTTGGATTTACAGGAGTAGTTTGTATTTGTGTGAAATAAGATGGAATACTTTACTCTCTTGCTGCTGTTTGTTTGAAACAAAGTTTAAACTGTCCCTGCATTCTCAAATTGTGCCAGACATTTTGGTCCTCATAAAATTTGTGTATTTTTTGGCAAATCACTAAGGATTACAGCCCAGTCATGAAATAATGACAAATTAGACATCATGCCCTTCTGGAAATGCACTCTAATACAAGAACTGTTATTTTAGCAATCATTTAAGTCTGTCCTTGATTTTGGGCACTTGCCCTTCATTATATTTTGGTGTTGTCCTTGATTCTTGCTCTAAAAAGACATGAAGTATTATTTTGTTATCACAATCAGATGAAGTATACATGGTAAAGTGGCTGTAGCTGCTTATTAGCAGGTGGTGTTGTCTGTGGATGAAAGTAGCCTACCATCTTGTCATTTACTTAGTTTAAACAGTCCAGCTTTGCAAGAAAAGTGTGCGCATGTGTGAAATAAATTGGAATACTTTTGTCTCTGACTACTGTTTGCATGAAACAAGCTTGAAATACATAAATCCATTCATTTATTTATTTTACCACACTTTGATATCTGAGGTATACACAGTCAATAAAGAGGTTATTAGTTCTGGGTACAGGAGGCTATCTGTGGATGTGATAACTGACTCATCTGTCTTGATCAAGTTAAAATCATTTGTCTCCTTTAAGGACTCGTGTGCATTTATGTAAAGCATGTTTGAATACTTTACTCTGAATACATTTTATTACTGAAATTTGAGGTGTACACAGTTGAGTCTCTCTAATTGGATGTGGACATTTGAGTATTATAATGACAGCAGTCTGAGTGTAATTTTATGGCTGATGTTTTCTGAAATTGTTTTCTGTTATTATTTGTTAGTAAACGTTTTACTTCTAGCAAGGAAAGTGTTCAAGTTTACTCAAATTTAAAACAAAACATTCAAAATTTGTTTTATTAAACAAAAAATGTAAATTTAAAACAATTTTGGGGGTAAGTATACATTTAAAACAATAAAGAAGATGGATCAAAAATATATGTGCATTTATGTGTGGTCCAACAAAATAGTGACTATAGGCACATGATTTGAAAATAACCCAGGGCCCTGGATATGCTTAATATACCACTTTGGTAAGGTATTATTATGTGGTTTCATGAGGAGTTGCAAATAGTAATAAAATATGTAATATGATGAAAAAGGAAAAGATTTAAGGTGATTTTTATGGACACAAATACCTAGTATGTTGCCAGTAAAACTGGCAATGCATTATAAAATAATGACTTAAAGATCATGCACTATATGTAAAGGAGATGAATCTTGAGAATGTGTTTTTTTATTGTCAAAGAATTATAAATATGTGGGAAGAGCTGTTTAGAATAAGATTGTTTGAAGAGTTAGTTGTGACTATGAATACAAGCCTATATGGATATTATAAAGGATATTATTTGATGAAATAAGTTGGATGTGACTGTATATGCTGTGATTTGGCATATTTGCAATGCAAATTGTAAGTAATTGCTATGTATTAAAACATAGGATGAAGCAGACAATCAAAACAATCAAGGGTTAATTATGGCAGAAAGGACAATGGATCAAAAAGGAAAAGTTTTGTGTCATTCTAACATTATATTTCTCTTTTTTTCTGGGAATTTGAAATATAAATATTTTATAGATGCACTGTAGATATTTTATAAGTTTTAATAAAAGACTCCAACTCTTTTTTGTATGAGTAGTAGGGCATTTCACATCTCTTTTGAGCAGGTTGCATTTAGTGAAATGGTTATTGAATCAGTTTTCAGTGCACATATTTTTACTTTAACCTCTTGAGTACCAATGGTGTAACTTGACAGATCATTCCTCTCATAGCCATCATACCTATTTAGGAGAGGGGAGCTGACCATAGCCTCATACGAATTCAAACCCAATTAGTGCCAGATCAGTTAAAATGTATTGATAGCATTTGGCCATCAGCTACATCTGGATCTTGAAGTTATACTTTTGATAATCAGTTAAGATAGGTGATAGGATTTTTTTTACTGACCATAAGCATTGGAAACTGTCAACACATAACTTGTCTTAGCCACACAAACCCTTATGGAAATGGATAACTTGCTCTGAGTATAACTTTATCAAGGGTACAAGTGATTTATCCAGATAAACTAACTAGTAATAACCTAGTGACCTTTATCAAGTCCATTGCTGCTTTACATTAGCTGTTCCCTTTCTTTGTGTGCTTTGCTGTTCAGTTTTCATTTGTGGTTTAATTTGCCTTGTTAATACCTTCTTAATATTTGCACTACATGGTTGTAGGGAGCACAATGATGTCCTACATACCAACTTTCATTTAAGCTTTTAAGCCCATGATTGCATTTGTGACCCTCCCTCCACTGGACCAATAATCAAGGAGCCTCAATCCTCACCATTGGCAACAGTGGGGGACATTCACTGGGAGGATAACAGGTACAAACACAATATTTCCAGACGCAGCTCTCTGCATCAAGTGCAATTTCTCTTTAGAGCATGCAGAGATCACAGTATCGGGCTGGTTTCTGCCTCTTTTTCCAGATCCCTAATAAGACTCCCCACTAGCACAGCTATAGAGTTGAGTCCTCAGCAAGGGTTACAAGCCAAGTCCTCCAGCACTCTGTATTTCCAACCAGTGCTGTGTGTCCCTGTGAAAGTAGCTGACACACACACTCTTGGAGATTGGTTTTACACACACACACACACACACACACACACACACACACACACACACACACACACACACACACACACACACACACACACACACCTGGGTATGGCTGGCACAGGTTTACTAGCTGTGCCCCCTTCTGCTCAGTCTATAAGATAGTTATCACTGCCACCAGAACCCCCTTATCAGCTACTTTAAGGACCTTAACAAAGGGTGTGCAATCTTACTATGTGATATTAATATTAATACAAGTGGTAGTTTGACCAAGAGCAAGGCTATCAGGACTGGCTCACACAGTGTCACCAAAAATATGCAAGTACTCTCAAAACTTAAATATATCTCTACACAGATCAGCCACAATGAAAAGTTTAAAAATATTTAATAATAAATAGTAAAAGAACAAGACAATACTAAATATGTATTCACAGTGACATCATGGTTCAAAACCACAAGAAATATTTAAAACAACATTGCAGGACAGTCTCAAATAAATAAAGAAAATATTTAAACTAAGCTTTACTATATTCCTGAATGAGTCAGAGAGAATTATACTATACTCTAGGAACTTACTAATAGAGCAAGGCAGATGTGCTGTGCAATGCCCATGCCCTGGCCCAGCAATCGAGGAGCCTCAATCCTCACCACTAACACCAGTAAGGGACATCTCATATAGGAGGAAAGGATAATAAATACAAACAGTAAAGTGCAATTTACCTTAAGAGCACACAGAGTTCACAGTCAGTCTGGGGCTGGTCACTCCCTTGCTCTCCAAGTCCCCAGTAAGACTCCCCACTGGCATAGCTATAGGGTCCAGATCTCAGCCTAGTGGGCAAGATAAAAACTCCAACACTCTCTCTGTCCAACCAGTGCTTCATGTCCCTGCCCAAGTAGCTGACACACACACACTTTGAGATAAGAGTTTATATAACCACAAAACACTCCTGGGGAAGGCTGGCACAGGTTCTTCAGCTGTGCCCCTTTTCTGTCCAGTCTAAAAGGTGGTACCACTTGCCACCACCCACTAATATTTATCAGCTACTCAAAAGCCCTTAAAAGGGTGTCCAATTTTTACTGTGCAACGAATAGTCAAAATACAAGCCAATACCTTTTACTACACAGTGCTAGTCAGGAGTTCAGAGATCACAGAAAAATGCTTAAAATAATTCAGTAGTTCAGTTCTGACATCACAGAAAAACACTTAGTCTAATCTTTCTAGTTTCTAGCTATTTCTAAGAGAACACACAAGTCTAAGATAAACTTACATATAGAGCAAGACAGTGCTGAGCTGGATGGTCAAGACAAAAATGCTTAATGCTCTCTGATTTTCTCTGTTTTTAAAATCACATTCCTGGTTCACATTTCATCATTCTTCACACTTCCCTGGGTTCCCAGGCTAACATACTACATTCCTTAGTAAGCTCACATCAGGTCAGGAAGCAAAGCCATTAAGGACATTTATGCATGCAAATTCTGGCCATTAACTATGGCCTTAAAACAATAGCAAGAATTCCTTCATCTAGACTGGCCGGAGCTATGTTTACAACAAAGGGTCACAACATGCTTTACTTGGTCAGGAGAGTGTACTGTTACATTTTTTCAGTTCCACATGTAAAACTATTTTTACCATTTAAGACAACAAGCCTGTGGTTTACATTAATATTTACAGATGACAGAATTATCTCCAAAATTCTATCTGGCTAGGCTGGCAGTCTTCATCTATCTTCACCCAATCTTCACATATTTCCCCTCAATGGAGAACTCAAGCTAGTTTTGTGCTGCATGGACATATATGCTTGCAACCCCAGGCTCCATCTTAGCAACTTGGCATTTTGCTGGCTGGCTCTGTTTAACCATGTTAGGGAGTTGTGATCTGTCATAACAGTGAGTTTCGTTCCATACAGATAAGGCTGAAGTTTCTGCAGTGCCCACACTATGGCTAGACACTCCTTTTCTACAGCTGCATAGCATTCCTCCCTGGGTTGGAACCTATGACTGAGATAAACCACTGGGTGTTCTTCTCCCTCTGAAGAAATCTGGCGAAGTACAGCCCCCACTCCATGGTTTGAAGCATCCACCTGCACAACAAATTCTTTGCTGTAATCTGGACTGGCTAACACAGGGGGGTCTTCCCAAAGCTTATTTAAGCTTTTAGAATGCTTGGTCACATGCTGGGGTCCACACTACCTTATCTGGCCTGTTCTTCCTTGTCTGTGAGGGGAGCAGCTACGGTACTATAACTGGGGACAAACTTTCTGTAGTACTCTGTTGTCCCTAAAAATGCCCTCACCTTCTTTTTAGTAACAGGTGCAGGCCATGCCTGAATGGCTTCCACTTTGGCAGGTTCTTGCCTTATCTTACCACTCCCAACTCTATGTCCTAGGTAGGAGATCTCTGCCATACCCACCTGACATTTTTTCAGCTTAATGGTCAACCCTGCCCTCTGTAGTCTGGCAAGCACCTCCCTGACATGATGAAGATGCTCTGGCCAGGAATGGTTGTAGATGGCAATATCATCTAGGTAAGCAAGGGCAAATTCTCCTGCTTCTGCTAGGATATGATCTACCAGCCTCTGGAAAGTTGCTGAGGCATTCTTCATCCCAAAGGGCATCTTTGTGAACTCATACAAGCCAAAAGGAGTCACAAAGGCTGACTTCTTTCTTGCACTGGGAGTCAAGGGCACCTGCCAGCAACCCTTGGTAAGATCAATGGTTGTAAGATACTTAGCCCCACCCAGCTGCTCTAGGGCCTCATCTGTCCTAGGCATGAGTTAAGCATTCAACTCTGTGTGACTATTTAATTTCTTGTAGTCCACACAGAACATGTTGCTGCCATCCTTCTTTGGCACCAGCACCACTGGGGAGGCCCAGGGACTGTTGAACTCTTGAATCACCCCTACTTCTAACATCTCCTGTACCTCTTCCCTCAGAGTCTTTTTGACTCTCTCAGGCCCTCTATAAGGGGCCTGCCTAATAGGCCTTTAGGATCCTGTATCCACCTAGTG
Source organism: Protopterus annectens (assembly GCF_019279795.1). NCBI lineage: Eukaryota > Metazoa > Chordata > Ceratodontiformes > Protopteridae > Protopterus > Protopterus annectens. Next base: position 110,159,432 of record NC_056741.1, read on the forward strand.
CTGCCCCAGGTGGGTGCACCCTGGTTTCCCAGTGAACATGTCCCCGAATTCCTGCAACACTGCTTGGATTTCTCAAACCTGGGTAGGAGATAGCTGCTGGGACATTGCTACCCCTTCCACTGAGGTGTCAACCTGAGCCTCACTGAGGAGATCAGTCCCCAGATCTCTCTCAGACTCCTCCTGAGATCCACTGCAAATGCTCAGCTCAAGGGCCTCCCTATTTAACATCACTTACCTTTCTTTCCACATTGTAGGGTCCTTCCCAAGCTGCTTGCAGTTTGTTGTGTCTGACAGAAATGAGAACCATTACCTGCTGCCAAACAGCATATTCTCTAGCATTCCTGTCATACCTCACCTTTTTCTGTTGTTGGGCTTCTGCCAGCTTTTTCGGGACCAAACCCATGAGTTCCCTGAGCCTTGTCCTGAGGTTTAGGATGTACACCACAACAGACTCCTTGTGATAGTCGCAGTCACCTTCCCACTCATCTCGAATTAAATCTAGACGTCCCCTCACTCTATGCCCATATAGCAACTCAAAGGGTGAAAAACCTGTGGATTCCTGGGGAACCTCTCTGTAAGCAAACAACAGATGGGACAAATATTTGTCCCACTCCCTCTTAAACTGATCTGCAAATGCCCGTAGCATGGGTTTGATTGTAGAGTTTAACCTCTCAACAAGACCATTAGTCTGGGGATGTTAGAGGGTGGTCTTCATGTGCTTCATCCCACAGGACTTCCACAGAAAAGCCAGCAGGTCTGACATGAAATTGGCACCTCTGTCAGTCAATAGTTCTTTTGGGAACCTACCATGCTGGAAATCTCTAACAAAGCATTTGCCACCTTCTCTGCCTCAATGGAGGACAAAGCCACTGCCTCAGGGTATTGTGTAGTGTAAACCACTACCACTAGGATATAATTTTTCCCTGTGGAACTTTGGGTACTCAGCGGATCCATAATATCCATAGCTACCCTCTAAAATGGCCCCTCAATCACAGGCAAAGGCATCAAAAGAGCTCTCACCTTGTCTCCAGCCTTGCCTACCTTTTATCACTGCTCAGAGGTCCTGCAGTACCCTGTTAAATCTCTGGAAATTCCAGGCCAATAGAAGTTCTGCATAATACACCTCTTTGTATGTTTTATGCCCATATGACCTGCAAAGGGAATATCATGAGCTATGGCTAGAAGTGCCAGATGGTAGCCTCTGGGCAATACCAACTGCTGTACTCTCACACATTGTAGCCCTCCCTCAGGGGTCCACTCTCTGTACAGTAACCCTTTGTCCCAGTATACAGATTCCCCCTTTTCTTGAGAATCAGGTGCCTCCCTAGCTACCTGCCTCAGGACTTGCAATGTAGGGTCTGAGAGTTGAGCCTGTCTCAACTCCCTCCTTGCAACCCTTCCTAGCTCCCCTTTCACAGGAAGTCTGGCATCCTCTGACAGTGGTGCCTGACTGTCAGCCTGGGTACTCCTACTCACCTCTACCTTTGCAGTCACTCTGTCCAAGGGACCATCAGTACCTCCAAGCAGCTGTGGCTCACCTTCAGTATTACTGCTACAGGGTAGTTCCCTCCCTGAAATAACCACCTCACCAGTTCTGGCTGCAAGTATGCAGTCTGTCTGGATTTTCCCCAGGCTACCAGGCCCACATGCTTGTCTCCTAGCCTGACTGTGTGTAACTGCATAAGCACATGGTACTCCTTCATCCAAATCCTTCCCTATCAGGACATCTGCAGTAGGGTGATTCGGTACCCCTGTTGTCTCAAGACAACCTACTATTGACATTTTGTCTTTCCCACTTACTGGTTCACTCACCTTTTGTTCCCCACCTTGCCTCCGTGGACATCCGTATGTCACATGGCCCCACTGGCTGCATTCAAAACATTTAACCCTAGGTCCTGGATGTGTACCTGGACTAGTGGCTTCCCCTGCTACTGGCAGATTCTGTTGGAGCAGTCTGTGCTGCCCACCATGAGTTCCTTTAAACCCATGAGCAGTACTGGGGGTCCCTTTCCTGTGCAGGGCTGCTCTGCTTGCCTGGTATTGGTCTCCCTTCTTCCCCAACTCATCTGAAGTAGCACATTGTCTATCAGCTAACCAGATCCTCATGTCCTCAGGCAAAGTCCTAAGGGCTTGTTCCCTCACCAAAATGTTTGCCAGCCTTTCAAAAGTGATGACCTGACATCTATTCACCCACCTATGGAATTAAGTGCCCAATTCAGCAACATATTCGCACACACTTTCATCTGCCTTGTGTCTATGCTCACAAAACTTTTTCCTATATGTTTCAGGTGTTAGCTTAAACAATTCTAATAAGTGATTTTTAACAGCAGTATAATCAAAACATGCAACATCAGACATTTTGACAAAACAGTTACAGCTTTACCATGGAGTAAGGGGGTCAGGAACTGTACCCAGAGCCTTTGGTCAACACCATGCTGTTTGCATACTCCCTCAAACATATGAATGAAACTATCAAAATGATCCCCCTCTTTAAACTGCAGAAGAAATTTACTAACGTGTTGTGCTTCTGGGGTCCAGTTACTCCCTTCCCCATAACATCCATGACTCTGGCAAAGAGTCAGCATCTCCTTCTCATGCTGCCTTTGCTTTTCATTTTCCAGGCATAGCAGCTTCTCATTCTCCTCAGCCTGTAGACTCCTCTGTCTCTCAGCTGCTTCTATCTCCAAACACCGGGACTCCAACTCAAGTCTCTTTAGCTCCAGATGGATTTCTAAGTCCTCTACAGAAAGGTTGAGCTGTCCATTCTCCAAGGGTATTATATCTCCACCACCAGTCTGATTGTCCTCTTGGTTTGTGTTTCCTGATGCATCTGTAACAAAGGCTGCAATCAGGTCTGCCTTAGTCAGGTTTCCATGCACCAGTCCCCTAGCCTGGCACATCTCAGCCAAATGGCTCCTTGTCAGCTTTCCATACTTCTCTGCTGACATGCTGCCTGCTCACCCTGACTAACTAAGCTAACAAAAGAAATAAAACAACTGTGATCTGAACTCTGAGTATTCACTGTGTGGCTGATGTAGATTACAAAACACCTTCAAAGCTCACTGTACCCAAGCTACAGGAATTCACTATACCCACACCACTACAAGCCAGTTAGTATTTGCCACCAATTAATATGTGATGTTGATATCCCACCACTGCCAAACAATTAATATGTGACACCTGTGCCCTAGCCCAGCAAACAAGGAGCTTCAATCCTCACCACTAACACCAGTGAGGGGCACCTCTTATAGGAGGAAAGGATAACAAATACACACAGTAAAGTGCAATTTCCCTTAAGAGCACACAGAGATCACAGTCAGTCCAGGGCTGCTTGCTCCCTTGCTCTCCAGGTCCCCAATAAGACTCCCCACTGGCACAGCTATAGGGTCCAGATCTCAGCCTAGTGGGCAAGCTAAAACCTCCAGCACCCTCTCTGTCCAACCAGTGCTTTGTGTCCCTGCCCAAGTAGCTGACACACACACACACACTTTGAGATAAGAGTTTATACAACAACACAGACACTCCTGGGGAAGGCTGGCACAGTTTCTCCAGCTGTGCCCCTTTTCTGTCCAGTCTAAAAGGTAGTACCACTTGCCACCATCCACTAATATTTATCAGCTATACAAAGGCCCTTAAAAGGGTGTCCAATCATTACTGTGCAATATTATTATCCAATCGGTAGTATAGCCCATGGCTAAAGCTATTGGAGTGGCTTTGTACAATTTTACCAAAGTAATGCAGGTACTCTAAAGAGCTTAAATTATCTCTACAAAAACAGCCACAGTTGAAAGAGTTTATAAAATACTTAAAAACAAATAGTCAAAACACAAGCCAATACTTTTTACTACACAGAGCTAGTCAAGAGTTCAGAGATCACAGAGAAATACTTAAAAGAATTCTGTAGTACAGTTCTAACATCACAGAAAAACACTTAGTCTAATCTTTTTAGTTTCTAGCTATTTCTAAGAGAACACACAAGTCTAAGATCAACTTACATATAGAGCAAGACAGTGCTGAGTTGGATGGTCAAGACAAAAATGCTTAATGCTCTCTAATTCTCTCTGTTTTTAAAATTGCATTCCTGGTTCACATTACAGCATTCTTCACACTTCCCTGGGTTCTCAGGCTAACATATTACATTCTTTAGTAAGCTCACACCAGGTCAGGAAGCAAAGCCATTAAGGACATTTATGCATGCAAATTCTGGCCATTAACTATGGCCTTAAAACTATAGCAAGAATCCCTTCATCTAGACTGGCTGGAGCCATGTTTACATCAAAAGGTCACAACATTTTTACTTGGTCAGTAGAGTGCACTGTTACATTTTTTTTCAGTTCCACATGTAACACTATTTTTACCACTTAAGACAACAAGCCTGTGGTTTACATTAATATTTACAGATGACAGAATTATCTCCAAAATTCTATCTGGCTAGGCCGGCAGTCTTCTTCTATCTTCACCCAATCTTCACATGCTGAATGGATATTTTAGTTGTTGTTATGTCCAAGACAGAATACAGAATGCTCTGTCTCACTAAGAGACTTCTCAAATTAATATCTAAAATATTACTGCTGGGATAGCTTGCAGAATGACATCATTTCTTGTCATCTGACCTTTAGTTCCCAGGCCGAAAACAAGCATTGATGAAGATGGCAATGTTTAGCATCTACCTGTAAAAATATACAGACAAGGGCTTCTCCTCAGATCTCTGGCAGGATGCTGAAAGTCACAAAACAATTGCATTCCTTCATACTTTCAAGATTAGTAATTAATTCACCATAAAGACAATACAGAAAGTTTCCTAGTACAGACATTGTGTCTCTTGCTGCATTGAAAACTGAAAAATACAATTTTCTATGCCTAGCCATAAGGTAATTTAATTTCAGTTATTTTTCTAAAATTTACCAGACTGAGGTTAACCTCCTGTATCCCAGTTTCTAATGTTAAAATATATACATTTAAACAGTTACAATAGTGCATGCACAGTTCTGTTCTTTTCCAGTAGTGCATACTGTGGTTACATTTCAAACAGCACTCTGCAAATACCCTTTCAACACACATATCTGTACAAGCAGTTTGATAAACACATGACATACAGTTCTAATGCATTTGTAACAGAAGCATCTTGTATAAATCATTTCGATATTCACCGATGACGTATAATGATTTACAAAATTCCAGCTACCTGGGCTGGCAGTATCTCCTTTCATCACAGCCTTATGCATTAATGTAATGCAAGCAGATCAGTGATGCAATTTACCATATTTCACAGTACTGGAATCCTCTCAGGCACCTTGCACGCTGCTAATATTAATGGCATTCAGTGCTGTACTGCTGTCTGCTTTATTACTGCTATTATCATTCCGAACACCTATCTCCAGATAACATGCGGTGTACATTTTGCTGTGTGTACTACAGAAATTCAGCTTCTGAGTACCTCTTGAAACAATTAAATGTAGGCCATGTATGGCTCCCCTGTTGGGAACCATAACAATTCTGTTCTATAAGTTATGCATTCACTCTCTATAAGTATGTTGTACAGAATTAAAATATAATTTACATAGTGTTTACATCTCATGACACCAATCCTTAGCATTCACTTTCAGCCTTTAGTGGTTAGTTTGAAATGACAATGTATTTGTTTTCAGTGCTGCACACTGGTCATTTCACCCTGACACTTATTCAGCACATGATGCCTAATGCACACTTTCTGAATCTCAGATGTTTTGGCTTAATTCTACTTCTCAGCCACACTGTGGGGGAACCTCTGCAGCCAGACCATTGTGGACTATACTGACTCAGTTTAAATTTACATTTACATTGATCAACTTCATATGATAACTCATAATAATAATTCTCACATCCAGAGTTGAAAGATATGCAGTTTAGTAGCAGTTCAATAGATACTGATGAATACTGAGAAATCTGTGATAACTAGTTATCTGCTCAGTCATTTTGACGGGAGGCAGATAACATCCATGTACTGGACTTGAGAGAGCTAAAGTATGAATCATTCTCAAGGAAACCAAATAACACATGAATGCTGAGCTTGAAGGAGCTTAAAGAACTTTTAAGATGACAAGTATATTTTCCAAAGTCAGTTGTGTTCATATTACAGTGGGTCAATAACTTTTCCAGTCACCTACAGTAGTATGTACAATATTAAACTATACCTATCAGGTGAAACTGAATTTATTGCGGCCATAAGGATTAAGGTATTTACATTACAAAAAGAAGGTGCAGGGTTTGATTCTCACAATTGGCTAGGCTTAAAATGGCCCACAAGGGCAGTTAGTCACGTACTAATCTATGAACCTATGAATAGATAGATATACACATATGTATAGCCATGGGGGATACCATCCTTTTATCAAATGTTTAGTTTGTTAAAAAGCAGTGCATGGACATGAATGTTTGAGTATGTATGTTTGGTTGAATGTATGTTTAATCGAGTTGTGCAAGTGTCATTAGAAAGACATTGGATATCTGTTCATGGGTGTGAGTTAGGTAGTAAGAGTGCGCGTGTGTGTTTGTGTGCTTGTGTTTGAATGTGTCAGTGTGTGTGTTTGTATAAGGGTACATGTGTGCATCTGCATGTATGTGTGTGTGTGTGTGTGTGTGTGTGTGTGTGTGTGTGTGTGTGTGTGTGTGTGTGTGTGTGTGTGTGTGTGTGTGTGTGTGTGTGTGTATGTGAATGCTAGTGGTTTACGGTAGAGTAAGGGTGTAATGTCTGGCCAATACCTCACCGGACTGCCAACAATTAAATGATGTCCCTTACTATCCTGGGTCAGTAACTAAGGAGCTTCATTCCTCACTACTGACTCCAATATGAGACTGTCACTTAAACAGAAGTAATATTTCAAAATTTTCCCCTAAGAGCACAACAGGAACATGCTCTATTTTCTGGGACTGGACTATATATCTCTGTCCACCCAAATGTACTTCTTATTACACAATTCAGAGCAAAGCAACCCAGTTTAAGATCTCTGATACACTCACACTCAAAGTAAATTTAAACCTCACACATACAAACCCTTCTGGGAAAGCCTGACACAGATTTGCAGCTGTGTCTCTTCCCCAAAATAAAACAGTGATGCTGCCACCAATCAGAGGGTCTTCATGCCCTTCTAATGGGGTGTCCAATTATGAAAATTAACTATCAAAATAAATGATAGCTATGACCAGAACAGCCAGGCCTTTGAGGTGACCTGGAGAGTATCAAACAGTTAGAAGCACTCGCTAATCTCTAAAGAATAACACTGGTTTCCAGCGCAATATAAAGTAATGAAAACATTTAATAATAAATAAAATAATTACAAGATTGTAAGTCAAAAACTCTCAATAAACACCAGAATTCAATCACCTGAAATGTAAAATCAAACTGCAGGATAGGAGTCCATTATTCTAGAAAAACTATATCTTAATAACCATAGTTCTCTTTTCTTGGTGTCCACTGACTGCTCAGTAGTTGACAAACTGCAGTCTCAACTGTCTAATTTCAAAATATAAAGTCCGCTGTTTAAAAAAGGAATATTTTTCTGTCAATCAGCTGTTTAAAAATCTGTTAGCAATCAAAACATTCTAATAACATCACTCACTGTTCAGCTGATTCCCTACAGTTTGTGTTTCAGAATGTCCCTCTCAAACATGCATAGTAAGAACTATATAAAAGTAGTGACAAATTCTTTAAAGTTCTGTTTAAACAGGAAAATACTCAACATTTTAAAACGTGTTTACATTTTCAGTTTGGCATGCTGGCATGCAATACAAGTTAATCTGAGAATATGCAAAAATCTCCTGCCAGACATGCTAACACAGATGACAGTATTTTCTGTTTTTTCAAATTTCTCCCCTGTTATGACTCAAGCATCATTTTCAAGTGACCCTTGAAAACTGACGTTTGAGAAAAATGGGTCAACCTGAGAATATTAACCCATTCTTCTCCTGGGCAATCTGTCTGAATTGGCATTATTAACCCCAATCCAATGTTATATGGTCATATTATATGCAGTCCTAGACTCCATTCAGTAACTTGGCATTCTGTTACTGACCCTATTAAGCTATGTTAGAGGATTTTGATCTGTGAGTACAGTGAATTTTCTCCCATAAAGATAGGTATGCAGCTTTTGCAATGCCTACACTATGGCAAAACACTCTCTCTCCACAGCTGCATAGCACTTTTTCTCTAGGTTGGAATCTATGGCTCAGATAAACCACTGGGTGCTCTTCGCCTTCTCTGAAACGTGGCTGAGCACAGCCCCTACCCCATAATTCGAAGCATCTACCTGTACAATAAATTCTTTATTGTAATCTGGGCTGGCTAACACAGGGCTTCTCCCAAAATATCTTTAAGTTGATGGAATGCCTGTTCATAATCAGTGGACCACACTACCTTGTCTGGTTTATTCTTGCTAGTTAAGTCAGCAAAAGGTGTAGCTACGCTACTATAATTGGGCACAAATTTCCTATAGTACCCTGCTGTCCCTAGAAATGCTCTCACTTGTTTCTTAGTAACAGGAAATGGCCATGCTTCGATTGCTTCCACCTTGACAGGTTCTTGCCTAATTGTATCACTTCCCACTCTGTGTCCTAAATAAGTGACCTCTGTCATACCCACTTGACACTTACTGGGTTTAATGGTTAATCCTGCCCTACTTAATCTGTCCAAGACTTCCCTCACATGTTGGAGATGTTCCTGCCAGGAGTGGCTGTAAATAGCAATGTCATCCAAGTATGCTAGAGCATATTCCACTGCTCCTACCAGGATGTGGTCTACCAGCCTCTGGAAATTTGCTGGGGCATTTTTCATTCCAAAAGGCATCCTAGTAAATTCATGCAATCCATAAGGGGTTGCAAAGGCTGACCTTTCTCTAGCAGCAGAAGTAAAGGGTATCTATCTGCTAGTAACCCTTAGTCAAATCAATATTAGTCAGATACCTAGCCCCACCCAACTGTTCTAGGGCTTTGTCTATACCCAGCATGGGGTATGCATCTGACTGTGCAACTATTTAATTTCTGGTAGTCTACACAGAATCTCACACTACAATCCTTCTTTAGCACTTGCAGTACTGGGGAAGCCCAAGGAATGTTAGACTCTTGAATTATCCCCAGTTCTAGCATTTCCCTTATTTCTTCTTTGAGAATCTGCTTCATTTTCTCAGGTACTTTATAAGGAACCTGCTTAATAGGTTTTTGGGAACTGTGTCCACATGGTGGTGTACCAAGTCAGTACACCAAGGTTTCCCTGTGAACATATCCCAAAATTCCTGCATTACATTTTTTATCTCCCAGACTTGATTAGGAGTTAACTATGGTGATATGTCAATCTCTTCCACAGAGGTGTCAATCCTAGCCTCACCCAAATGATCGGTTACCATAACCCTTTCAGACTCTTCCTGCCATCCACTATGAATGCTCAATACTAGGGACTCCCTGTCGTGATAAGGTTTCATCATATTCACATGGCACATTTTGTGCACTTGTCTCTTACCTATCAAATTTACCATGTAGTTCACATCATTGATTTTCTCACCACCTCAAAGGGTTCCTCCCAAGCTGTTTGTATCTTATGTCTAAAAAGAATAAGTACCATCACCTTCTGTCCCTCAGCATACTCTCAAGCCTGAGCATTCCTGTCATACCACACTTCCTTTTGTTGTTGAACCACTGCTAGGTACTCTTGAGCTAAACCCATGAGCTCCTTAAGTCTTGTCTGAAAGTTGAAAACATAAGCCAAAATAGACTTTTTGTGAAATAAACTCTTACCTTCCCACTCATCTCCAATTAAAACTAACAACCTCCTCACCCTATGCCCGTATAACAACTCAAAGGGTGAAAAACCTGTAGATTCCTGCAGTACTTCCCTGTATGCAAATAACAGATGGGCAAATACTTGTCCCACTCCCCTTTGAACTGGTCTGCAAATGCCCATAGCATAGTCTTTAATGTATAGTCTAACCTCTCCACAATAGAATTAGTGTGGGGATGGCAGGGGGTGTTTTTAGATGTTTCACCCCCACAATACTTCCACAGACAAGTCAGCAGGTATGACATGAAGTTGGCACCTAGGTCATTCAGTATTTCCTGTGGAAAACCTACTTTGCTGAAGATTTCTATCAAAGTATTTCCACCTTCTCTGCTGCAATAGATGACAGAGCCAGCCACCACCTCAGGATATCTGGCAGCATAGTCTACTACCATCCAAATGTATTTCTTTCCTGTAGAACTTGGAATACTCAGCGGTCCCTCAGTATCCAAAGCCATGCTCTGAAACAGCTCTTTGGTACCAGGCAAAGGTATTAATGGAGTCTTAGCCTTCTCCCCTACTTTACTAACTTTTTGGCACTGTTCGCATGTCCTACAATATCCTACCACATCTCTTGCAATCCCAGGTCAATAGAACATTTTCGTCATATGTCTCTTAGTACTTCTTATGCCCATATGACCTGAGAAAGGAATGTCATGTGCTATGGCTAAGAGTGGCAGATGATAAGGTCTAGGCACTAACAACTACCTTATCACTTCCCTTCTAGCCCACCTCCAGGAGTCCACTCTCTATACAACAAACCTTTGTTCCAGGATACAGACTCCCCTCTTCCTTGTGCCTCAGGTGCCTCCTTAGCCATCTCTCTCAAGCTTTGTAATGTAGGATTCATAAGTTAAGCCTGTCTCAACTCTACCTTAGTGGCCTTACCCAGTTCCCCTTCCACAGGGATCCTACTCACTTCTGACAGCTGTGCCTTGCTGTCACTCTGGGTACCACCAAATGTCTGAATCTGCAGTTCCTCTCATACTGATCAGGATTAGTATTGCAATAACACATTATCAGTAGGGTAAAACTAATCTGTCTCATGATGGCCTACACCCAGCTCATGTTCCCCATTAGTGGTTGAACAATCCAACGCTTGTTGAATTCTGCTTTTAAATGACAGGAAGAGCAGACATCGAAGGATCAAAAAGCAATGTCACTATGAATGCTTGGCCACCACAAGCCAGTTATCCTTGTGGTAACTTTTCTGACACCTCCTACTTAAAACCCAGAAAGCCAGAAGGATCATGAAGCTCTGCTTTCACAATTTGTATTCATAATGAAAATCAAGATCAAGCGAGCTTTTGCCCTTCTGCTCTATGGGAGGTTTCTGTCCTCCCTGAGCTCACCTTAGGACACCTGCATTACTCTATGAGAGGTGTACCACCCCAGTCAAACTCCCCACCTGACATTGTCCTCAGAGCAGGTTGCACCCGGATGCCTGGGCACTTTGAGCCAGAGGCAAGAGCTCCCATGGTGCTCACCCCCTGCCTCACCTGGTAAGTGAAAAAAATTATAAGTGCAGTGGTATTTCACTGGGGGCTGAAGCCTCCCACTTATTCTACACCTCTCATGTCTCTTCACAGTCTTAGACTAGAGGCAAGCTCAACAGGGTCTTCCTTCCCCACTAATTCTGCTAAGCCTGTTCTCTTGGCTGTGGTTGCACTAGATAGTAGGTAGGAACAATGGGAATCTCGTTCATCCATTCATGTGCATCACTAATTAGATGATGAGGTATTTGGCTACCTTAAAAGAGTCATAATTACTCCCGCCATTTACCAGTGCCTCATTGAATTTCTTCACTTTGACATTCAGAGCACTGGGCAGAAATCAATACCCACAAGCAGCTGTGGCTCACATTCAGACTTGCTGCTACCAGATAGCACCTTCTTTGAAACAGTCACCACACCAGTCCCAGCTTTAGGTATGAGATCTTTCTGGGTCTCTCCCAGACTGCTGCAGCTACATGCCTTCCTCCAAGTCTGACTGCATGTCACTGCATGTACACAAGGTGCTACATCATCAAAGTCTTTCCTTATTAGGACATCTAAAGGAATATCCTTGAACATACCTACTTGCTTGCTTCCTCTTCCACCCTCTCAGTCAAGATGAACCCTAGCAAAAGATATTTGGAACAGGGGTCCCTCCCAATGTTCTGACTGGAGTGGACTGCCCAAGTATGTACTACTCTTCTTTAAACACTGCAGGCCTCACAACTGTTATATCAAAAGCTGTGTACCTCTTAGCAGTTACCTGTTTAAAATCTACTAAGATTGGATATAAATTTGGGGGATAATTTGGCACCCCAGTTGTTTCTAAACAACTTACCACTGGAAGTTTGTCATCACCACTTGCTGGCTCCCTCAATTTTTGTTTCTCAGCTTGCCTCAATGGGCATTTGACTATGTGTCCTCTCTGGTTACACTTGAAACATCTAATCCCTAACCATCTACTTGGATTAGTAGTTTCCCCAGTTACTGGTCTACTCTGTTGGAGTGGTTTAGACTGCCCCCTATGGGTTCCCTTATGTCCGTGTACAGCACTGGGTATCCCTCTCCTATGCAGTGGTGCTCTGCTTGCCAAGTAGGGATCCCCTTTTCTCCCCAACTCCTCTGCAGAGTTGCACTCGCTGTCTGCTAATTAGACTCTCATGTCATTAGGCAAAGTACTGAGGGCTTTTTCCCTCAACAAAAGGTCTGACAGTCATTCAAAAGTGGTGACTTGAAACCCACTCACCCATATGTGGAAGTAAGTACTTAAGACAGCAATATACCAATTTACCAGAAAGGCTCATCCAGACTCTGCTACACTTTGCTGTGAAGGAAAGTTTTTTTTTTTTTTTTTTTTTGTATTATTTATATTTTTTATATTTTTGAATACTGTAGTTTTTTTTTTTTTTTTACCCTGTGTTTTTTTTTTAACAGCATATTTTAACTTCAAATTAAAAAAAAACCTCCAGCTCTCTCTGTTCTCTGTTCTTTTTCGGATTTTTTTTCCCCTCCACCACAGTTTCTGTGTTATGTTAAATCTATAATCTGACCATATATCTCATTTCTCTCTACTTTCACTGGCTTATGTGAGTAAAATCAAAAAATCATTTTTTGATCCCACACCTTCAATTTTTTATTTTTTTTATTGGACATCCTACAGTATTTCATAGTACCAAAATACAAACCACCCCACCCCTTTCAATTCTTGTTTTTTTTTTAAAAAGTAACACTCTCCCTAAAACCTTAACTTTTAAAACTTTTCAATCTTACCTTTAAGCATCCCTGTGACTAGCACTTTCTAATACCTGCTGGTAACAAGGAGAAATTAATAGTAGGCACTAAACAGCCTATATATGCAAAGTGCCTGAATCGTGCCATCCCAAATAGGCCAATCTGGTGGTCCCCTCAATATCCTGAATACAGCATCCATGGGACCAGATGACATCTCAGGCTGTGTACTACATGAACTACAATATGAACTGGCACCTCAAGAAACTACCATCCCATCAGTCTGACAAGCCTTATCCAATGGGTTGCTAAATGGTTAACTGATAGAACTCTGAAGTACAGGTCAACACTAAGGGACTCTGGATACTACAAAAGGGACTACAGAAACAGATGCTTGGTGCCAGAGCCATGAGCTCAAGCTCAATGCCAAGAAATGTATTGTTATTGATCACATCAGTCGCCCCCAGATGAACCTATAATCACATACACTTTCATTTGCATTGCATCTGTGTTCACAAAACATTTTCCTACAAGCTTCAGGTGTAAGTTTGAAGCAGTCAAGCAAGCAACATTTCACTTTTTCATAATTCAAACAAGATAGAGACAGACAGAAATAGCCAGATTAATCTAGCTGTTTTCTATATTTATGTGAGACTATCCTATAATGTTGTTTTAAAGTATTTTCCTGTGATTTCTGAACTGTCTATTGGCACTTTGTTGAATTAATGAGTATTGTCTTGTGTTTTTATTATTTATTATTAAATATTGTAAACCTTTTAACTGTGGCTGTTTTATGTAGAGATAATTAAAGCTCTTAGAGTGCTTGCATGCATTTGGTGATGCTGTACAGGCCACTCTAGAATAGCCTTAGACCTGGGTTACACTTACCATTTGGATAACAGTAACATTGCACAGTAGAATTGGTCACCCTTTGGTAAGGACCTTTAGAGTAGCTGATAAGAGTAGTTGGTGGCAGGTGGCACTACTGTATAGTCTGGGCAGAAGGGGGCATAGCTGGAGAACCTGTGCCAGCCTTCCCCAGGAGTGTCTGTGTGTTTGTACATAATCATCATCATCATCAGTCCCCCTTTTCCCATTTTTCTACAACGGGTCGGGGTATCATGTTAACTATCACCAATGCTTTCAATTCAGTGTCACACTCCTGCCTTCTTCAACACTCATGATGCCTGACTGTCGGAGATCTTTTTTAATACAATCCATTCACCTCTTTGCTAGACATCCTAGCTTCCTCTTAACTTCTCCTTGTCTGTCCCAAATCTTCCTCACCAGATTGTCTTCTGCTTTCCTACACATGTGCCCAAACCACCGTAATCTGTTCTCCTTGATCTTTTCTGCAATTGGAGCTACTTTGGCTTCTGCTTTTATGTCCCAATTTCTTTGTCTGTCCTACGGTGTGCATCATATTACCTTTCTCAGGCACTTCATTTCCATCACCTCTAGCTTCTTCAACTTTTTTGCCTTTACTGCCCAGGTTTCTGTACCATACAGTAATACTGGTCACACCACTGTCTTGTACACCTTACTTCTCAGCTTTTTTGGCATTCTTCTGTCATACACTACACCTGATACTCTATGCCAGTTGGCTGCAGCCGTTCTGATTCTAGCTTTGACCTCTTCATTCAGACTACCCTTCTCCTCAACTACTCCTCTCAGATACTTGAAGCTGTTCTCCTGTTCCACTATCTTCCCTTCTCTCTCTATTCTAAGCTTCTTCGGATTTCTCTAATTTGTTGTCATTACCACCATCTTATCTGTGCTTAGTTTCATCCCATGTGCCTTTAGATTTGCATTCCATTCTCCTAGCCTTTGCTGACGGTCTAGCTCAGAGTCTGCCTGTATTGCCACATCATCTGCATACAGCAGCTTTGTTGATCCATCCCCTCCAACCTGTTTGCTAATATAGTCCATCACCAGTATGAACAGCAGTGGGCTCAGAGCTGAACCCTGATGTGCACCAACACCCACTGGCAACTCCTCTGTGAGGCCAAACACTGTACTTGAGTCATTGGGTCCTTGTACATAGCCTAGTGTTCGTATATAAATCAAATCTCAAAGTATGTGTGTATCAGGTACTTGGGCAGGGATATGAAGCACTGGTTGAACAGAGAGGGTACTGGAGGTTTTGCTTGACTATTCGGCTAAGACCTGAACCCTATAGATGTGCCAGTGTGGAGTCTTATTGGGGATCTGGAGAGAAAGGGAGAAAACAGCCCCTGACTGACTGTAATCTCTGTGTTCTCTTAAGGGAAATTGTACTTTAGTGTGTGTGTGTGTGTGTGTGTGTGTGTGTGTGTGTGTGTGTGTGTGTGTGTGTGTGTGTGTACTTGTTATCCTCCCAATGTGGGTGCCCCTCACTGGTGCTAGTGGTGAGGATTGAGGGTCCTTGATTACTGGGCCAGTGCACAGGTGTCACAAAAACTATCAAAGTCTTCCCCATCCCTCTACTGAGGAAAAGATTTACTGACCTTTTCAGCTTCTGGGGTCTGACAATTCCCTCCCCATTACCTCCATGATTCTCTCTAGGGGTTTGAAGCTCCATTTCATGTCAGTGCCATCTCTCATTTCCTCAGCTTCTAAATGCCTCAGTCTTTCTGCTGATTCCAATTCAAGACATTTGGCCTCCAGTTCATGTTGATGCCATTTCTCCTCAATCTCCAAATGTTAGGTCTCTAGGCACAGTCTCTTTTCAGTCTCTCAATGTCTGGCCTCCAGGCACAGTTTCTCTAACTCTAGATGGACTCTCAGGTCCTCCGATGAAAATGTAGACTGTCCTGTCTCAGCAGGCTGCACATCACCAGCACCAAACTGGATAACTTCCAACCAGCTGATCAGAGCTGTGGCTACAACCAAGGCTGAAATTGTTTCCTTGGTCAGGTTGGCATGCACCAATCCTCTGGCTTCACACTCCTTAGCCAACTGCATTTTCATCAACTTGCTAAAATCTTCTGCTGACATTCTTGTCTGCTATCCCTGACTATCTAACTAGAAAAATAAATAAAACTGTGGTGGATTAAAATTCTGAATTTTTACCTTGTGGCTGTCAAGAGTGCACACCTTAATGAAAACTACCCAAATGCTACTGAAATCCAATTAAAAATACCACACCACTGCCACCAATTAATGTAATGTCCGGCCTATACCTCATGGGACTGCCAACAGTTAAATGACATACCTTACTATCCTGGGTCAGTAAACAAGGAGCGTTAATCCTCAGTACTAACTCCAATATAAGACTATCGCTTAAACAGAAGTAATATTTCACAATTTTCAGCTAAGAGCACAACAGGAACATACTCTATTTTCTGGGACTAGTCTATATACCTCTGTCCTCTCAAATGCATTTTCTTATTACACACTTCAGAGCAAAGTGTCCCAGTTTAAGGCCTCTGATACACTCACACTCAAAGTAAATTTAAAAATCTCACACATTCAAACACTACTGGGAAAGCCTGACACAGATTTCCAACTGTGTCTCTTTCCCAAACTAAAACAGTAATGCTTCCACCAATCAGAGGATCGCCATGCCCTTCTAAAGGCGTGGCCAGTTATGAAAATTAATTATCAAAATAAATGATAGCTATGACCAGAACAGCCAGGCCTTTGAGGTCAACTATGGAGTATCAAACAGGTAGAAGCACTTTCTAATCTCTAAAAAAAAACACTGGTTTCCAGATACAATGTAAAGTAATGAAAAATATTTAATAATAAATAAAATGATTACAAGACTGTAACTCAATAACTCTCAATAAACACAAGAATTCAATCACCAGAAATGTAAAATCAAACTGCAGGATAGCAGCCTATTATTCTAGAAAAACTCTGTCTTAATAACTAAGCTTTCCTGGTCTAACTAAATAATACTGTTCCTGAGCTACTCTAAGAGATAATAGCAAGGCCAAGGCAAGCTTGCAGTTTTCTTGGTGAGTCCTTTTTTCTTGGTGTTCACTGACAGCTCATTACTTGACAAACTGCTCAGTACTTGACAAACTGCAATTTCAACTGTCTAATTTCAAAATATAACAGCTATTAAAAAATATTTTTCTGTTAATCCGCTGTTTAAATTTTTCTTAGCAACCAGGAATATTCCAATGACATCACTCACTGTTCAGCTGATTCTCCACACTTTGTACTTTTGAATGTCACTCCCAAACATGTACAGTTAGAAATGCATCAAATCAGTGAGATATTATTTAAACATTCTGTTTAAACAGGAAAATACTCAGCATTTTAAAACTTATTCACATGTTCACAATTAGGCATGCTGGTATACAATGCAAGTTAATCTGAGAATATGCACAAATCTCCTGCCAGACATGCTAACACAGATGATAGTGTTTTCAGTTTCTTCAAAAAGGGTTATACAAGGAGTTGATTGTATGAATGGATGTGCAAGCATTTGAAGTTTAGGTAGAGTTAGGGTTAAGTTAGGAGTTAGATGTGATGTTGTGTATGTATGATATTATGTGTGTGTTGTGTGTCCAAGATGTCTTGTGTGGTGGTAGTCTTACAGGAAAGATTTTTCTAAGGTAAGCTATGGGGGCATGTTTTAAGAAGATGGAACAGGAAATCAAACTACTATGTAAAATGCCTAGCTCTGCCCCATCCTAACCTTCTGTCTTACAATTTACATTAAAAAAACCTTCCCCATAACACTAATACTATTTAGGCAAAATGTATCTTTAGTTAGTGGAAGGATTATGGGATTGCAAGATGAAACTGTTTATTTTTTATTTTATGAAGTGTTATGTTTTGATGTTTAAGGTGTTCAGTGATTTTATAGTTTCATATATCAAGTCTGAACATTTGTGGTTCCATAATTCAGTATTTTGTTCAACTGCCTTAGTTCCATATATATAGAAATAAATATATATATATATATATATATATATATATATATATATATATATATATATATATATATATCCATAGATGTTCCTTATGTTAACAAAGTATCTGGTGAAAAAAATGTCTCTACAAAATCTTCTAAGCATAATATTAACTCATTACATCCAAGTGAAGCCTCCAGGTGCATCTGCAATTACTTCCTACTGCTCCTCTAGGCATCAAATATTATTTGTTCATACTTACATTAATAATTCCAAAATCATGCTACATACAATGTATCAGAATATTTTATCTTGAAGCATACATGATGGCAAACACAATTGTATTGATATCTGACCTCTGTCAATGAGTATTTGTTAGAATTGTAAGGTGATAACTTCATTTTTAAAGGCTCAGGCCACACCCACTAGGAGTTAGAGGTACACACTCAAAAGAGTTGTACTGCAAGGAATGAGTTAATCTAATGCAACATCTTTATTGCCACACAACTAATGTAAATGCTGTAACATATTGCCAATATCCTGACAGATAGGTTCAGTGCTAACTTTACCCCCACTCACCCCCTAAAGAGCCCATCTCTATACCAGAAGAATGCAAAGTTACTGTAATCATGGCTACACAGATAAAAACCAAACTCACCAAAGCCAAGAACACAGCATCCATGGGACATAACAACATCCCAGGCTGCATTCTACATGAACTACAGAATGAACTGGCACCCCACCTAAGTACCATGTTCAATCATAGCCTCACCTCAGGCTTTGTGCCCACTGAATGGCGCACAGTGATGGTTATCCCACTCCACAATGGGGGAGCCACCATGGACCCTGGGAACTACCGCCCCATTAGCCTGATGAGTCTGCAAGGCCATGGAACGTATCATCATGAAACTTATAAAGAAAGACATTGGTAATCTCCAAACTCTGGACCCCACCCAATTCGGGTTTGTAAACGGCAGATCATGTCTCCTAAACCTGATAGACTTCTTTGAAGCAATCACCAAATCCGTAGATGAGGGTAAGGTGGTTCACACAGCTTATCTAGACCTCGCTAAGGCTTTTGACACCATCCCCCACTCTGGAATTATAGATAAACCCACTAAACTAGGTATAAATCCCTATGTCACAAGATGGGTTTCCAGCTGGCTCACTGACAGAACCCACATTGTGAAAGTAGCAGACTCCAAATCTGACTTCAGACCAGTGACAAGTAGAGTACCACAGGGATCAGTCCTGAGTCCTGTTTGGTATCTACTTCTCTGCAGTACAGGCTAAAACAGAAAGTCTTTGGCTAACGAAGTTCGCAGATGACTGCAAACTAGGAGCCATAATCAAAACTAATGATGTGGACATCCTACAAAGGGCCTCACTGAGACAGATGCCTGGTGTCAAAGCCATGGCCTCAAGCTCAATGCCAAAAAGTGCATTGTCATCCCCTTTGGTAAAAACTCTGTACCCATGAGCTACCACATAGGCTGTAGTCTACTTAACACAGAAAGTATGATAGTAGTCAGGAAATCCTTCTGCATGGCACACCTCATCACAAAAGGTTTCTCATCCAGGAAAAAAGAGGTCATTGTTCCCCTCTACTCGTCACTCATTAGACCCATTATACAGTACAACGCCCCTTTTGGTATGTACCTCACAAGACATCTACAACGGAAAAGGCCACAGAAATGCCTCACAAAGAGGATTACCAGCCTCAAACAGATGTCGCATGCAGACTATCTCAAAAAACTCCAGCTTTATTCCATTGCATATCACCTACTCAGAGGCGATCTCTGCCTAACATACAAAGCTATGTCAAACCCAGAGCTGTTGGACATGCTCCACTTAAATAAATCCCAATCCCTCCAAGCTACATGCTCTAGGGACCTAAACCTTGTCACCACAATAAACAGAACATGCTGGATGGATAGATTCCTGTCACAGAGACTTCCCATACTCTGGAACAAACTACCTATCCATATCAAACAAAGCTCTTCATTAGCACTCTTCAAGAAAAATCTTGATGATTGGATGGGAAATAGGAAATTCACCCCAGGGATCACTTCCGTGGCTCTGCTCGACAGGCGCACAAGAATATAATTTTCTTGGGTGGCGAAACCAGGGTACCTTTTTGGCTAGGCTTATATAGGCTCTAGGGCCAATAGCCTAGTACCTACCTATGAATATCATACACATAAGTATAATACACTTGCATTGAATTTCTATAATTTATGCAGCATGTCCAATAGGAAACTGTTTGCATCTCTGATATAGATATATAGCATGTGATGAAACACAGCTGCCTTCCCTTCCCGAGGGTTACTGGACAAGAATTGTTTAGTGCAGGCATTTATGCAGTGGGATTCAAAATGAAATAATTTGCATTTCTAGACTACATCATAGTATAATTTTAAATATAAAGGATTATTGCTGTGCATGTGTGTGTGTGTGTGTGTGTGTGTGTGTGTGTGTGTGTGTGTGTGTGTGTGTGTGTGTGTGTGTGTGTGTGCATGTGTCCATGCTGCAACCCAGCTGCAGCAGATAAAGCAGCACTATGCTTTGGTCTCGGGGGCAGGCCTATGGCACCCCCATGAAATGTATAAACTGACCTTGTAACTATGAAGATCCTTGCCCATGGAAGCAGCTTCTCCTTGGAACATCACAGGCCCAATTTAGAGCATGCAGAGAGGGCAGAGTGTACCTGAAATGTGAATGGCACCCACTTCATGTAAAGGGTGGCCTCTGAATGAAACCCCATCTACATATGTCCTCATCACTCTGTAGAGCACTTAGCACTGGATGGCAAAGTGGAAGTAGTGACAATGTAGCCCAAGATCACATTATAAATATCTAACAATGGATATCCCCATTGGAGGCAGAGGGAAATTCTCCATGGGAAATGGTTTGGTCATGATATATGGTTGCAAAGGGTCACCTACTATGTACAAACTCCTGATGCCACATGTTCATGATGTTGCACATCTGAAGCAAGTCTCTCAGGTCTTCATGCAGACCACACAATGCCATGACCAGCTGTCTGTATTATGGCCCACAATGCTCATAAGGTAGGCAGTACACATGATGTGGTTAGCTACCAGCACACTACTCCTGATATCATCCTTTCATAAAAAGGAGCTGGCAGCAAGCAAAGGTTGGAAAGTGTGCCAGAATCTTCCTGGTTATGAATGTCTTCTTGGGTCTGTGAGGTATAGTGCATAGGCACAGAAGTTATGTGTGTGTCTATGGGACAGGTCGGGGTTGTGGCCATCACATTGCATAAGTCTACCACTGACACCATGAGACCTGAACCTGCCAAGATTTGGCTGCTATCATCATTAGATGCAGATGGTTCCACAACACCAGGCAAGCCAATATGCATGGAGGAGGACCCTGATAACACAGCAGCTGTGAAAACATCCAAACTAATTAAAAACCCTTTAACACCTGCAGCCCACTGCAGATACTGCTGTTTGATAAACTGGTATAGGAAAATAATGGTTAACTTACCTTGAGCAGGCAGACTTTAAAACTGTAGACCTGATATAACTGTAAGCAAAGAGGTTTTGCTTATGCATTGTATTACTTTGCAGTGCACTACTATTGCAGGAATGAGTATGAGTCCATGTCTAGACATAACCATTTGTGTAATCTCCAACTGATATGAATGCCAGCCTGTATAACTAGATATCAGTGTCTGTCACTCTACCTTGGATGTCAGAATTGTTGGGACATCTGCTAGGTCTAATAGAACAGACCCTTGTAACTAATGTAGAACTTAACAAGGCATCAGTTACCTGTCATGTACCCTAGCATGGCAATAGGCATTCCCTGTATACATTACCCCCCAGCGTGGGCACGCATACACACACACACACACACACACACACACACACACACACACACACACACACACACACACACACACACACACGCACACACGCACACACGCACACACACACACACACACACACACACACACACACACACACACACACACACCAATGACGTTTAATAATAAGCAATAATTAAGGGATAAATAATGCTAGATAATGAATGCCAGCTGGTTCCTAGCAATTACTCAGTAGACACACACACACACACACACACACACACACACACACACACACACACACACACACACACACACACACACACACACTCACACACACTCCATGGCAGCATTACTGCTGTGTGTAATCAGCAACCTAACCAACTAATACAGTAGCACATTGTTATGGATATTATGAAACACCACACAAGTACAGCAGTAATGCTACTGCACAGCTGAGTAAAATGTCATTCCTCATGCACTTACCTTTCTATGCAACTAGTTTTCTTGTAGTAATTCCCATGGATAAGTGAAATCCATGCTGCACATCTGGGTCTGTGGCAATATCCTGCAGCATGATGAGGCCTTTAGCAGATGTGGTGGCTTTTATGGTTCAGCTTCAAATGGGGGAAGGTAGAGGTGGAGTCCTGTATTAGGTTCTGGTGGGGAAGGATCCTTTGGCAGAATATTCGTAATGCGGCACTACGCAATATGCAAATACCATTCATGCCGTCACCTTGGTTGCCCCGTCTTTTTGACTGCAGTCATGTTATGTGGCCTGGTTCACAGCAAATAACCGTACAATCTTTGCAACACAACTGCTGATAGTTTGCGTTGCAAATGGGGGATCTTAATGGACATATTGGGAATGATACCAAGTTTAATACTTACCTATGAACCTACAACAGAATGGGATATCAGGAATGCCTGAGTACACATGAGTGGGGCAGTAGGAATAAAGGAGAAGAAGCCATTCTAGACTTTTATCTGGCAAATGGCTTGATGCTGCCAATACATTGTCCAGCATGAGAGAGTCAAAAGATTGCATACAAGACTGGCCAACATACAACTCAGGTAGATTTCCTCCTAATAAAGAAGGGGAATTGGGGTAACGTTAGAGATTTCAAAGTCATCTCTAGTGAAGCAGTTGGCCCACAGCATAAATCACTGGAGGCCACAAGCAGCTGCATGCAGGGGTCAAAGAAAGCTCAAAGATCAACAGAGACTACAATTAAGACATGTAAGTCGACCACAGCAAATCTACAAGAGTTCAAGGAAAAATGCTTGTCATGAGTACCTCAGGATACAGTGGAAATGGATGGAGATGAAGAATGACAGCATTTCAAAACAGCATGTGAGAAGACTACAGAACAGATATATGGCCAAGCCAGTTGTGGAAATGGGGCACATTATGAAAGTTGGTCGTGGAATGCAGAAGTCCACATAGTTATCAGAAGAAAGGACTGTAGGAAAAAGTAAGAGACAGAAAAGATGGATTAGGCTTAAAAGAATACGAGTAAACTAAGAAACAGATTAACACAGCATTTCCAATACCAAAGTACAAAGCATCAGAGGCACTATACAGCTTCTGGAAAGTCACTTAGCTGATGGGGCAAAGAAAGTATGTCAGGTTGCAAAGCAAAGACAGAAAGACTAGGAAGGTAGCCATCAGACACCATTCATAATTATTGCAAACAACAGTCTTCACACCAGCCCATGGCACATCAAATACAGATGGAAGGAGTGCATCCAGCAGCTTCTGACTGAAGAAAACCCTACAGAAGGTGTACTGCCCCAGACACAGCCTACAATGAAAGAAGAAGATGAATCCACAATAGATGTAGTAAGAACAGTACTAAGGAAAATGAAGGCAGGGAAAGCAGCAGCCTCAGATGAGTTGAAATCAGATAGGAACAAGATGTTGGGTGAGTTAGGGGAGAAATGGCTCCTGAGGATACTCATTGCAGTATGGAGAGAAAGGGGTATCCCACATGACTAGAAAATAAGCATTCTAGTCCCATTGTACAAGAACAAAGGGGACATTTACAACTGTGGGCTGTATAGAGGTATCAAACTCCTGTCACAGTGCAGGAAAATAATGGAGAGGCTGTTTGATGAATACACAGAGTAATAGAAAGGTAAGATCAGAGTTGAACAGTTTAGATTCAGATCAGGATCAGTCAGATAACTGACTCTGTGCTGCAGTGAGACAGACAGCTAAGAAGAAACCAGAGATGAGGAAAGTGTCCGACTGAGCATTCTAAGACATAAAGAAAGCATATGACAATGTCACAAGAAAGCTGATTTTATAAGTCCTAAAATGGTTAGAAGTCTTGGATACATTGGTAAAATTAGTGCAGTCTATAGGACCCACTGACACAAGTATGAACAGGGTACGGAGTTAAAATGGGTTCCCAGTGGGAGTCAGTGTGCATCAGGGTTCAGCTGTGAGCTCTCTGCTGTTCAGATTGGTGATGGACTACATTAGCAAACAGGTTGGAGGGGAGAGATAAACAGAACTGGAAAGCAGAAGGTAGTCTGGTGAAGATGATTTGGGAGAGACAGGAAAAAGGAAAGAGGAAATGTGTGAAGGAAGACCTATGACAGTCAGGCATGACTGATGAAGAATGTAGAAGAGTGGTATAAAATCAAGAGAGATGACAACAGTTGACATAACACTCCAACCGCATGTAGGTAAAGAGAAAAAAGGGATAGATGATGATGATGAGATGGTGATGATGAGATGGTGATGATGAAATGGTGATGACAAGATGGTGATGATGAGATGGTGATGATGAGATGGTGATGATGAGATGGTGATGATGAGATGGTGATGATGAGATGGTGATGATGATGATGATGAGATGGTGATGATGAGATGGTGATGATGAGATGGTGATGATGAGATGGTGATGATAATGATGATGATGAGATGGTGATGATGAGATGGTGATGATGAAATGGTGATGATGAGATGGTGATGAGATGGTGATGATGAGATGGTGATGATGAGATGGTGATGATGAGATGGTGATGATGAGATGATGATGACGAGATGGTGATGATGAGATGGTGATGATGATGTTAGTTTGTCTGCTGGAAACAGTTGCTTCTCTGCCAGTGGAAAAGCACAGTGCCCTCAAAGAAATGTTAGACTGCACAGATGTTGCCATTGTGTATATCCACATGGCAGGCCTTTGAAAATGTCCCTTTCAACATGTCCTCAGCTCCACTATCCCTCACACCTCCCATGATCCCTTCTGTCCAACATCCCCTTCTTACCACTATAGTCTTCATACCACCACATAAAGTGCAGGCAATGAGGACAATGGCACTGCACACATGCCTGCACATCCTATGATAGGGATTTGGGGTTACTACACCTAGGAAGAACTATCTAAGGTGGCATAGCAGAATAGGTAATGCCTATGTAGTACATCATTATGTAACACTCAGAAGGTCATCTCCAGCAGACCTATTACTAATGTCATTTTTTGTGTGTCTCCCTCTCCCACTCTTTGTTGCTGTCTTTCTTTTCACAATATTATTTTCTGCATGTTGTTTAATTTCTATCCATTTGTGTTAACATTTTCTGCAGCATCTGCCGTGGCTGTGCTTGTGGCTCAGCATAGGTCCCCAACCTGCCACTGTCTCTCACCCTCTCCTGAAAGCACTGCACCTAGGACCAGGCCTGCCTCCACAGTGGTGCAGTAGGCAGTAGCATCACCCATGGCCATTAGGAGTCACTCACCTGAATTAAGTGCTGCTGCTCTTTCTGATGTCACTGCTGGGGGTTTATAATTCGTCACTCAGTGGGAGATGGTGGAGGAGGCAGGGGAGTTGGTGAACTGGTGATTGGTGGCCTAAACTTGCCAACAGGTGAAGGTCTCCATGCAGATTCAACAGTCATGCTGCTACCTGTCATCACCACTACTTCAGGCAAGGCCTACTGGGGAGGATTCCAACCAAGAAATAAAATGATATAAGTTGTCCAGTCACAATCAAACAGCACCGGTAATTTATTAAAATAACACCAACCAAGACAGCATTCCTTTAAAAAACTGTTGTCAGTTTGAATGCTTTTAAATTTAAACAACATTTTCTCTAACTTAAAAATAATTTCTTTCAAAGTTGAAGAATCATGAGCAGTTACCAATATGTTTGTCCTTTTTTTAATATCACAACTTTCAGAAAAATTGAAAGTCATGGCCATAATATCTTTAAACTGTCTCTCACTCACACCATTGGCTTCTAGCAGTGATGATAGGAAGTGTCATCAGTACCTCCTCACCATGAACATCAGCAGAGAACAAAGAAATGAACTGTAATGGCAGAGAAAGGAGTGGAGAAACTGGAATGACTTTGGCAATGAATGGTATCATTAATGAAGGAAGCAAAGGTCAAAATGGAGCCAAAAACAAGCAAACAGCTAAGCACAATAAAGGTACTGTACAAACTTCCTCTAAAACTTATTCCAGCACACTGCATGCAGCTCACATGCATACGGTCCAGACAATGTGGTAGAAGGAATAGGATCAGGAGTGGAATACACACCCTATCTACGGGATCAGGACTGGGATACACACCCTATCCAAGTGATCAGGAGTGGAATACACACCTATCTATGGGATCAGGACTGGGATACACACCCTATCTAAGTGATCAGGAGTGGAATTACACACCCTATCTAAGTGATCAGGAGTGGAATACACACCTATCTATGGGATCAGGACTGGGATACACACCCTATCTAAGTGATCAGGAGTGGAATACACACCTATCTATGGGATCAGGACTGGGATACACACCCTATCTAAGTGATCAGGAGTGGAATACGCACCTATCTATGGAATCAGGACTGGGATACACACCCTATCCAAGTGATCAGGAGTGGAATACACACCTATCTATGGGATCAGGACTGGGATACACACCCTATCTAAGTGATCAGGAGTGGAATACACACCCTATCTATGGGATCAGGACTGGGATACACACCCTATCTAAGTGATCAGGAGTGGGATACACACCCTATGTCCCATAATAGTGTTCTGCATTCCTGTGTCACCTCTCTTTCCTTTTGGTTGTCCAATCCTCCCAGTCACCACTTATCATCCATTGTCTGTATTTTAATATATCCATTGTGAAACTCCATCCCCTTTCTGTCAGCATCTTCTGTGCTATTTTTTTGTCTGTGTTTTATATCTGATTGTTTGTGTCTCTGCTTCAACACCTCTGCTTTCATTCAATACTCTCTTCCATTTCCATTATTCCATCCTCTACTCTTCTCAAAAAGAAAAAAGAAAATGGGCATCTGTCCCCCAAAATATGTGTATCCTTCCACACTCACTGCCACATTCCCTGTATTCTTGTTGATATTCCTGTGCTTACACCATCCTTATTGATACTTTACTTTTCCCCTTTTCCTCTCAATTTAAAACATAACAGCAGATATAAAAACTGCAGAATGCCACTTACACTGCTTTTCAGTAGTTCTTGTAATGGCATTAGATGCCTTTATACTACTTTCTTGGTACTTGTTGTAGCAACATTTTTGCCCACAATTGCAAGAAACAGTCTCTCACAGCCAAGACTACCATTTTTATGAGTGAATTTCTTAATTGTTAATAACTTAAGCTATGATATTCCAGCTAACTAATTGAGAATTATGTTCAGGCTGAACTGTATACTTCAGGATCGCCACAGTAGACTTATTAAAATCACTGCAGGCATGCTTAAGTAGAAGTAATGCATTTATACAGTGCAGTTTGAGTTACCTTGGATTTGTACAATATGGCAATTACTATTTTAGAATAACAGAAATTCTTGTATTCTTCATTATTTTATATTGCAAGCTGGCCAATTGTGATGCATTTCCATGAAAAATACTGTAGAAGACACCAGAGAAATGTTTGATTATATCAGAAAAATCAAGTCCAGCAATCAGTGCACACAAAATATAATGATGTGTAACTATAGTCACACATGAGATAAATCTGAGGATAGCGTCATTTATTGATATAAGCTTTCTGTTACCTTTATCTGAAGAGTATGAATGAAATATAAGACTGTAATGTAGTAGCAATAGCAATAAAATTTGATCAAACAGTTCCTTAACCTGAATGAAAGAAACTTCCTTAGTGATGCACAGAGGACAACTCGGAGCCAGCAATAACATATAAAACTTTATTAACCAGAGTTAAGCACTTTCATTCCTAAAATTCACTGGAACTTCATCAGAACTAAAATATTAGGTTAAAACAAACATTTAAATATTCCTCCTAAGGGTCACATGATAAAACAAAAGAACCAATAGAATCACCCACTCTCACAATGCTTCAATTTTAAAACTGAATTAAGAAAACAGTTTCATTAAAACTAGGGCAGCTAACTGCATTTAATTTGATCTGCACCTCAGCTCACAAGCATCAAGATGTTCATCCATTATTCTCCACTAAAAGTCTTTCCAATTTCCTCTGCTACTAAAAAAAAAAGTATGAGTGTCACATACATGTCATAAAGTTTTGTACTTATTGCTGGCTCCTAGTTGTCCTCTGTGCATCACTAAGGAAGTTCCTTTCATTCATAGGTTCATAGGTTCATACTAGGCTATCTGCCCTAGGGCATTTATAAGCCTAGCAGGTGTGTGTTGGTTTTCTTGGCATTTTAAATAAATTTTGCTATGCCCTTTTTTGAGGAGGTATACTGTGCCTCTCTGTGCCTCTGTCACACAGACACACATACCCAGGAGTAACCTATGATCCCATCCCCCATCCACATCAAGATTCTTGAAGAGAGAGTCAATGAGGGACTCTGCCCTAAGACCGACCGATTTTATTTCAGAGTGAAGAGCCTGAACTGGAATATGAATCTGTCCACCTATTTATTTCAGTGCTGAGGAGTGAGTGAGTCACTAAGTCTGCTTCGGGGATTTTCGATTTTTTTTGGTTTTTGTCCATGCATGTCCATTATTAACATTGGGTTTGACATTTTATTATCGTCGCTGGAGAGCAGCAGCTCTATGCCAGTGGTAGAGCTGGGAGTTTTTAACCGCGGGCAGCATATGGCAATCTTTTGATCCTCTTGATCCTCTTGGTGAGGGGTCTTTCCAGTCTTTGCAGGTGTCTGGGGTGTTACATAAGGTACATCCCAAAAGGGCATTGTGCTCCTGATGGGGATGAGTAAAGGGCATGTAGTAGGAGAGATCTGATGACCTGATTCATGATTAGGTCCTTCAGATGTGTGGGCTATATAAAATGTTTTTTCTACCACTTTTGGACGTGGGGTTGTCAATGAGAGATTGTATCAAAAAGGGTCCCCCCACAGTCTAATTACGCCTTCTGTGTACTGGATCTTCACCACCTATGTAATTTGTTGTGGGCACTTTTTTTTGCCAAAGGGGATGACTATACACTGGCTTAGCTTGCTTCCATGGCTCTTGGCTGGAGGCCTGTTTCTATGAGGCCAGGTTTTGTTGGAGGATGTATGTTGGAGTTGGAGTTATAGTTAGCGCCCAGAGTGCAGTCATTTCCTCTCAATTGGTCTCAGCCTGATCCTTCCGTGTGGGCCTGTGCCTCCCAGAAATATATACTGAACAGGAGAGGGCAGGAGGGGACACCACTTGTAACTGCAACTTGTTTGTGGTTGACATGGTTTAACCATGCATCTAACCATGTGGGTTCTGTCCTTGGTAGGTTTTGGTTATTTTGGATTGAGTTATTATATATAAGTGGGGGAGCTTATATAATAATATTTAAGCTGAATGCCCGAAAGGCTTTTGTATTACCACAGGTCAGGTGTGTGGGCTTGGGTGAGTGTTCAAAGAGGCTACTGTTTCAAAGAAATCGTAAAAACAAAGAAAAAGAAGAGGGAGGATCTGCCAGGTCCAGGACCTGATTTTTTTTAGGCTGTCCATGATGATCCTCCCTTTTTTCCTTACCCATTTTTGACATGATCCATGCTTTAGTTTTTCCCATCAGAGCAAGAGTTTCAGCTAGTTTTGGGATCCGTTGAGTGGGACAGGACCACTGTTGGTGACCACTGTGTTTAGGCACCAGGGGACTGTACATATCCTTGTGTATTTGGGTTTAGTTCTTGTTGAGTTTTATCCTGTGTTTAGTTCATGATTGGCGCCAGGTTTTATGTTTGGTTTTGCTTGAGAGGGGGATTCCTGTGTTTTTGCTGAGATGGGATGTGCAGCCGTGTGCTCTGCTTGATTGTTTGGCATGATGAGCTGAGCAGGGTATTTAGAGCTTTGGGGGGGGAGGTTGCTGTTTTGATGGATATTGTTTTTGAGGGGGTATGTTTTTTTTTTGTCATTTTTTTTGTATTGTGGACATTGTATTGTAATCTGGGTGTTCAATTCTTTTTTTGGCATAACTATCTAAATCTCTCCTTTTTCCCCTCCTTAAAATCCTAACTTGTTTTTATGATCTTGTATGATTTTTTTTTGAGTTTTTTGCTTTTTCTCTCTTTTTTACAGAGATGCCTTCCTTTTGGGATTTTGCTAGTTTTGCTCTCTCCTATTGTGCTTGATGTTTTTTTTGTTTTTGGTCTGCCTTTCAGGACGCCTTCCTGGAACTATTTGGATCTTGGTTTTGGGGGTCTTGCTGACAGTGTTCCTGCATTCCTTGCATTCCTGATTGTGTTTTGGTGGGCATTTTTATAAGTTTCTGTCCTCTGGTTGGGATTTTCCACCATTGAATTCCACCTTCTTTTTTCTGGGGTCTTTTTTTCTTTTTTTTGTTTTTTTAGAAGGTTTTCACTGTGGTTTTCTGGGTTGAGATTTGG
Source organism: Protopterus annectens (assembly GCF_019279795.1). Taxonomy (NCBI): domain Eukaryota; kingdom Metazoa; phylum Chordata; order Ceratodontiformes; family Protopteridae; genus Protopterus; species Protopterus annectens. The sequence continues at coordinate 110,189,930 of NC_056741.1, forward strand.
GTTTGGATAGAAGGTTTTCACTGAGATTTTCTCTCAGGGGGATTGGAGTCTGGTGTGGTCTGGTGGTGAGGGTCCAGGTGGTCTGTCTGAGTGAGTGAGTGATATGTTTGTCCCCTCAGTTTAGAGTCCCCTAGTTGGCTGATTGCAGGGTCCAGTATGATTTCCCCTGACCTGCCAGGGTAGTTGAGTTTTTTTGGTTGCCCAATAATATGCCAGGCTAGAACCTTTGAGTTTTAGTGTTGGGCCCAATATAATGGTGTTTGGAGAGACCTTCATATTGGAATGTGGTCTCAGGAAGGCTGGTGGGGGTTTACCACTGTTAGCAGGTGGTCTGTAGTCTCTGGTGGGCTGGTGCTGTTACACTGGTTTGTGGATGGGTGGTGCTCTCGAAGTTGTAGTGTGCCACTGGAGACAACCTGGAGTTTTGGGTTCTTTTGCATGGTGTGATGAAACCCCTGGTCTTGGGTGGTGCTGACAAGTTTTGGGGGTGCCCTCCTGTATTGTTTTGTGGTGCAAGGAGGGGGCTGGGGAGCATTGGGAACTGTTAACCAGGTTTCTGTTGCTACTGATGTTCGTGCTGGGACATGGGAGTACTTAGTTCATGCATCTGATGTCGATGCATCCAGCAGCATTTGAGTTATGCACTCTTAGTTTAGTTTCCCTTGTGAGGTGAGTTTATCTTGAGCCTTGCCTAAAAAAGGGCTATCTGGGGAGCCTGAGATGGTAAGAGCCTTTGAAAAAGCCTAAAAAGCCAAAGCAAGCAAGGTTAAGCCATCCCTAGCACCCTGGCCAAACATCAAAGCTGTCCATGACCAGAGCATCATCCATGATCCCCCCATCAAATTCTGGCGAGCATGCCATCCCAGGCTGACTTAAATCATGTTGTGGATTGATTGGCCACATTCTCAAGCCAATTGTTGAAATTAATCATCTTGTTGGGCCACATGGTCAGTGCTACTCCTCTATGTCTCTTGGCATGTTGTCCAGGTCAGGCAGTCCTATGTCCATGCACACCATCATGTCTCACACAAATTCATTTGTGGATTCATATTTCTCAGTTCAACTTGAGTTCTGCAGTGAAAAAAATGTGCACATTTGGTGGCTAACCTACATCAAAAGACAGTAGATCTGGTTAGCATATAAATCAAACTTCAGTTATGAGTCAATTATTATTCATTATAATGAGAGTTGACTGCATCATTCAACTGATTTGAAGAAATGCAGATTAAGTTCCTATTCAGTAACTCCCTAAAAAACAATAGATAAAAGAGTTTTGTGTGTATTAAATTTGAAGTAATGCTTTCAGAGCCTTAGCTACCATTTTATGCGGTTCTCTGATCTGGCATCCCCTTAACTCGAAGTAGAGGAGTTAATTAAAAAAAAGCCTTCAGCTCAAACTTAAGGTGAAAAAATTTGTAAACTGTAGCAAGTTACTTGCTACAAATGTAACAAGTGGCTTTCTATAGTCTAAATACACAAAGAACACTGGGCAAGAAATTTGTATTAGTATTCACTTATGAAAGCCAGTACTACCCCTACCAAAGATGAAGGAATGCAATGCTTCAGCCCTGACCACAAATGCACTTCCATCCATCCAGTATCTGCAGATCATGCCCCTGATACTCTGTGCCCTGCAGAGGCTGCCCCCTCTGTACCATCCTAGCTATGCATATGATGCTTCTTTGCCCATTTTTCAAAATAGCAAAATCAGTCTGTATAGTTGAAATAACTGAGCCAATGCCTCACCAAAACATAGCAGAGGAATGTCTTCTTTGTAGACAGAGACAGATGACTTTAAATGTCCACATTTGATCAGATTCATGATAAGCAAAAATACAAATGTCCAAATATTCCCTGGGATTCAGTAGCATACCTTCCTTTTCACTCAAGGGGTACTGTAATTATGTCAAAAGGCAAGATGTGACTTGAAGATGATCAATAAAAAAGTAGGACTTTCATGGCCCAAGCAGTAGCTAATTAAGAAATTTGGAGACAGCGTATTTCGTGTTTTTGGCTAGGTATTTCCCAAACACAATTAGCAAGTATCTTGCATGAACATGACTATGTGACTATTCCATGAGGCTACCGGAATGGTTGGATGATGCAGGAAGTGGCTGCTAGTGATGTTTCTATGCAGTTATTCATTCAAATGGGAAGCAAATCGGATTATAAAAAAATCAAAAATTGGGGGATAGCAATATCCAATATCCAAAAGCCTAGTGGTGACAGGTGGAGACTATCCCTGGCAAAGCACAGTAGCTTATCAACCATGTCCTCCCAGACTAACAAATATTAGACCCCTTTGGAATTACACTAGTAGCTACACCAATGATTAAAGTCAATCATTTTCTGTTGGTATTGTGGCATCATCCTTGGAGATGGAAGAATGCTGGTCAACGCTGGGCTCACACTAGCCTGTGACACATATTCTGAGAGCTAAATCATGTCCCCTCTTCATATAGTCATTTCAGATCATTTGTACCCACATGGACTATGATGGAGTTATATTGGTACTTGGAGTTTAGTGACGTGAGTGATTGCATGATCTGATGAATCTTGGACCCTGACAGGCAACTAACTGTAGCCTTTTTCTTATCCAGCCTGCTGACAGGGACATCTGTGTGTGACATAATGGAGTCTCCTATGATCAAAATATTGGGTTGTGTGGTATTATGCCTTATGGGCTTTGTAGCTGAGACACAATAAGGTGCGGTTTTATGTGTTGTGGTTGGAGTTGTCTTGTTTGTGTGCATGCAGAGTTTCTGAGAACTGCATCAGAGAGGCCTTTGAGGTTTGGGTAAGTTGCAGTACATGCGAGCACCTCTGCATATGTGAGTCTTTGTTGCTGGCCCTTTGTAAGTGCAGTGAGTGTTTTTGTGTGTGTGTGTGTGTGTGTGTGTGTGTGTGTGTGTGTGTGTGTGTGTGTGTGTGTGTGTGTATGTCTCTGCCAATCTTTCTGGTGTCTTTTGTGTCTGTATGTCAGAGTCTAGCCTCCAGAGAAATTGTGTAATTACATCTCTCACATTCTGTATTTGTCTCATCAAGAATTAAATGGTTGTCACTGTACATACAGCAATTGCTACATTGCCTCAGGATGCCCATGTCCACCAGGCTAGATGCAGAGATAGCCAGAAATGCCTATCCATGGTTGCAGGTCCTAATATGTCCTTTATAAGGGAAAGGAATGGAGGGTGTTTGCAACTATACAAGGGATGGGTGCTTACTTAGTGTAATCTACAGCAAACATATCTGGCGATGGTGACCAATACCCAAACCAGTTGTTCTTTGAACAGCAAAAGTCTTGAGTGCTGTAATGATGTAATCTAGAGTTAACTAAATGCAGCAATGCTGCTCAGTGCACAAACTAGTTGCTTCTTGAGTAGCATGTGACTGTGGAAAATTTCAGAGGTAGTTTTTGTAGGGAAAGTGTAGCTTCTTATGACTGCATCTATACAGGGCACCTCTAACTACTGCTGTGCGAAGAACAACATTAGACAAACACAAGTAGCTTTGGATAACTCAGCCAAGACTCATGCAAATGCAAAGCTTATATAAAAGCAGAAAAAAGCAAGTTTTAAACTAGGTATGCCCACAGGCCAATCGGATGAGAACACAATAAGCTTCCCACTAGCAATTCCTATATCATATATGTGAAAAATGCTGTGACTCACATTAAGTATTTAGAGGTCAAAGACCATGGACTGGATTCAATAAAGGCTACATGGTCTGCTAGAACCAAGTGCATATTGCGCCATGATACACACATGATACCGCACCATTTTGTATTCAGTAAGCGGCTCTACACTCCATGAAGAGCCACACAAGCATGGTAAACACAGTGGCATGGTAATTACAGCATAAGCAGCTGAAATGTATGCTAATCAATCAATTTAAGATGGATAAGCTGTTCAACAACCTATAAAGTAACCATGTAGACTCATTGTAGGTTTCTCTTGCGAATTCAAAAATGAATGGAATAAAGCCACGGAAACCTCTCTACACAGAAATAATGTGCAGATGACTCTACACTTGCTAAGGAGGATGGTCCTGGAAGAAGTTAGGCAAAAGATAAGGACACGATCAGTACAATCCCAGTAACAAAGGGGGACCAATTTTTTTGTCTTTATACGTCCATTGACAATACTTTTACTGAAGCTTGTCTGACACTGCCAACCAAAGCCCATGTGTAATGAACAAAAATGAGTTGTTAACTGTATCAATTTATCAATGATTTGAACCCTAAAAAAAGATTACAAAATAAAAAAAAACATGAACTATTATTTTTGCAATAATTTACTACACAATAAAATGTTATAAACTGACATATGTAAGATTACCTTGAAAATCATCCAGTCCCCCCCCCCCCAATCCAGCTGTCCACAGGCCATTGCAGCTGTTCTCCTTCAGGCTGATGAAATCCTTTCAATATTACCCGCAGGATAAACACCAGACATTTTGTTATTACAATGCAAAGTTAATGTAGTTGTAACATATCACAGCCAAACAAAAAACAAGGTTTGATCTAAAACAACGAATAACAAGAGCAAACTTTAAAAAAAATGTATTTGATCTGGCAGTGCACAAATGTACCTGTCCCCCCACCCCCAAAACAACAGGCAAATGACAGTTTGTACCAAGTAAAGAATAGAACAGCAGTCAATTGTTGTAAGTACTCTCCAAAAAAGTCTAATAAAATGTGTACACATTTACAATAGAAAAGTCATTTTGTATGATTCCCAGTCACCTCTCACTTTGCCCAGTACTCCCCTAGAGATCTGTATAGGCCATCCTAGAAGCCTAACACCCCTGTGTCATTGACAATATAGGACATTTACATTTCACTGAAATAACATTGAAAACTGCAAGACAAAAAAAGCAGTTGTTACAATAACACTAATGATGAAAATTAATAAGGCTGTTTATCTAAGAAAGTAATATGCCAACAGTGAACTTCTAAGAAGTGCTTACAGATAAAAGTTTGATTTTCTAATATATATATATATATATATATATATATATATATATATATATATATATATATATATATATATATGTATATGTATATATATATATATATATATATATATATATATATATATATATATATATATATATATGAGATTGGCAGCAGCAGCCTCCTTTTTTCCATTTTCTACATTGGATTGGGGTATCATGTTAACTGTTGCCATCTCTCTCGATTCAGTGCTACACTCCTGCCTTCTTCAACACTCATGCCTGACTGTCACAGATCTTCTTTCCCACAATCCATCCAGCTCTTTGCTGGACATCCTCATTTCTTCTTATCTTTTTCCTGTCTGTTCCAAATCTTCTTCACCAGATTGTCTTCTGCTTTTCTGCACATGTCGGAACCACCATAATCTATTCTCTTTCATCTCTTCTGCAATTGGAGCTACTTTGGCTTCTGCTCTTATGCCCTTATTTCTTCATCTGTCCCACAGTGTGCATCCTACCACCCTTCTCAATCACTTCATTTCCATCACCTCTAGCTTCTTCATCTGTTCTGCCTTTACTGCCCAGGTTTCTGTACCATACAGTAGTACTTGTCACACCACTGTCTTGTACACCTTACTTTTCAGCTTCCTTGGCATTCTTCTGTCATAGACTACACCTGATACTCTATGCCATTTGGCTGCAGCCTCTCTGATTCTAGCTTTGACCTCTTCATTCAGACTACCCTTCTCCTCAACCACACCTCCCAGATACTTGAAGCTGTTTACCTGTTCCACTATCTTCCCTTCTATCTCAGTTCCCAGCATCCTTTGATTTCCCCAATTTGCTGCCATTACCACTGTCTTATCTGTGCTTATTTACATCCCATGTGCCTTCAGTTTTGCATTCCATTCCATTCCTATCCTTTGCTGAAGTTCTTGCTCAGAGTCTGCCTGCAATGCCACATCATCTGTATACAATAATTTTGTTGATCTGGCACTTCCAACCTGTTTGCTAATGTAGTCCATTACCAGTATGAACAGCAGTGGACTCAGAGCTGAACTCTGGTGTACCCCCACTCCCCCAGGGAACCTCTCTGTGAGGCAACACTGTTCATATTTGAGTCATTGGGTCTTTGTACATATCTGGCACTAATTCTACCAATGTTTCTGGGACTTCAAACCACCAAAGTGCTGCCCAGGTCAGCTTTCTTGGGACCTTGTTATATGCTTTCTCCAAGTCTAGGAATGCCCAGTTAGACTCTTTCTTCATCTCTAGCTTCTTATCAAGTATCTGTCTAACTGCAAACATCAGGTCAGTTGCGCTGCATCCTGATCTGATTCCAAACTGCTCATCTCCTATCTTACATGCTACTACTCTATGCATCCATTTATCAATTACCTCTCCATAACTTTCATGCAATGTGATAGGAGTTTGATCCCTCTGTACTGCCCACAGTTGTGGATGTCCCCTTTGTTCTTGTATACTAGCATGAGCATGCTTATTCTTCAGTCATCTGTGCTATGCCTTTATCTCCACACTGCTATGAGTACAGATATACGTGTGTGTGTGTGTGTGTGTGTGTGTGTGTGTGTGTGTGTGTGTGTGTGTGTGTGTGTGTGTGTGTGTGTGTGTGTATATATATATATATATATATATATATATATATATATATATATATATATATATATATATATTTTTTTTAAGCAACATGTGAGCAAATCTAGTTTGTAATTGAAAAATTCAATCATACATTAGGAAGATAAATCCAGTTTAATAGCAATCCTCTTCTGTGCTGTCCACATACACAACTCTCCTCACCTGCAGCTTCCCTTGCTACATGGTTACCTTTGGTAGTGTAGATTCAGGCCTGTGAGCACAGTGAAGATGCAAATGAGGTGTTAATTCATTAGAACTGATGCATCCTAAACTTTTGGCTTTATGTAGCCGATGTAAACATAGTCTAGGAAATACTTCAGTGTTTGTTTCTAATGGATTGTAACTGTGAATGATTACTGGTAGGGAGAAGGAAAACACACCAGCAATTCAGCCTACCTTACCTGCATTGGGTGTGTCATACAGGTTGCATTTACAAAGTGTAGAAGTAAGCAGCACACATTTCTAAGTTTCTGTTTATTAATAGCCAAACTCCTGTGCCTTTGTTGAAAATTGCTTATTATTGCAATGTTATATACTCATACATTTTAAGGACAGTGATACAAAATTGCCTAAAGTCTGCATGTGTGAGATTACAGCACAAATAAAAGAAAGAACACAATACAAAGAGAAGGCAGAGCTGCATTACTCCAAATAATACTCATAAATGGTTGTGTGATCAGTCATTGCACTAAATATTTAATGAACGCATGTAGAAACAACTGAGAGTGTACAAGTGTTATATGTCTTGTTAATACTGTGGATGAACTGGGACTTGCTTTTATGGACAATGATTTACATTCTTGCTGCAAAGCTGTTTCTGTGACAAAGAGGGATAAGACACCCTTACTGTGATTATTAGATTCATTAATCTGACAGTTCAAATCCAGAGTTGTGTAATATGTGTTCAAGAGTATTGTGTAATGTTGTTTATGTTTTTCTTTCTTTTTTAATATTAATAGCTGTGTAGTATGCTGCTTAGCACAAACATGGTGAAACAAATGCATTAATTTTCATGTAACCTATTTGTATGGTAAAGACTGCATAAATTACCCATGTGAATTAAGTGTGTGTGTAGCACACCTGGTGAACACAATAAATCACACAGTATATACTATATGTAGGTAATGGTTCAAGTTCAACATTTGCATTTTTAAGGATGAAACCTACTAAACAATTCTTAGAAGAGTAAAGTTAGGTGAGCTTTGCCTGTCACTTTTGCACATTGTTTACCTTTGAGCAAACACAGTCTAAAGACCCAGATAGGAAGCAGACTGTGCAAAGATGCTTAGTGTTGAGTGGCGGTCAGCACACATACTTAATAATGAATATGAAAATATACAGCTGTTGCTTATTTGTTCCTCTGGAAGAAGGTGTAAGTGTAGTGCTGTAATAGAGGTGAACCTGGGTTCTAATCCAGCAAAGACCAAAGTTTTATTCCTATTGTTCCAATTGACTTAATTATTAAAATTAATATGAAAGCAATAACTAAACATAGAAATAACTATTGACAGCAGGTACATTTAATATATAGCTGATATCCTGCATATGCTTAATGTGTTACTGTGGTTTTCAGTAGAATTATGGTTCTACTATTACACATTTAAGTTTCTGAACTGTCATTTCACACACATACATGTTTAAACACTCAACCCTTTAATGTATATGTATAACTAATAATCAGGTCGGACAAACAAGGTCTCACTCTGCACATTGCACAGTAATGACTGTAAAAACTAGACTTGCACTCTCTAGCAATCCCTGTGGTAACTGCTATAAGTTAATACTCACAGTGCAGGTAGGCCAGTGGTCTAATCTAACACACTCCTAATTTTATTAAGCCTTGTTCACTCAATTAAAAAAAACAAATAAAAAATGTAAACATAATTAAAATTATAATTATAAATAACAATAAGTATGTATAGAAGTGGAGTTCAAATTAATTATATGTGTGACTGATGGTACACTGACTATTATGTTATGTTCCTCAACACATTTACCCCAAGACATCCCTAACACCTATCCTCTACCCTGTATCTCTAAACAGCAGGTCATGAACACCCTCTTTAAGGTCAAAAACACAGCATCTGTGGGACTTGATAACATCCAAGGCTGCATCCTACATGGGCTCAAACAAGAATTAACAACATCATTGGGTATTCTTTTTAAACATAGTCTAAGTACTGGCTTTGTCCCAGCTGAATGGAAAAAGGCCACCATTATTCCCATGCACAAAGGTGGTGCTTCCACTGACCATGGGAAATATAGACCTATTAGCCTGACTAGCCTTATCTGCAAGGCCATGGATAGAATTATCATGGAGCTTATCAACAAAGACATTGGTAACCTCCAAACATTTGACCCTACTCAATTTAGATTTGTCAAATGAAGATCATTCTTGTTAAAACTGGTGGACTTCTTTGAGACAGTCACCAAGGCTCTTGATGAGGGGAAATCTGTGCACACAGCCTACCTAGACTTAGCCAAGGCTTTTGACACTATCCCCAACTCAGGCATAATTTGACAAACTCACCCAGCTAGGTATCAACCTGTATATTATTAGATGGGTCACTAACTGTCTCACTGATAGAACCCATATAGTCAAAATAGGAGAATCCACCTCAAAAAGTAGACCTGTAACCTGTGGTGTTCCACAGGTATCAGTCCTGGGACCTCTACTGTTTGGAATCTATTTCTCTGAAGTACAAGCTAAAACTAAAAGTCTGCGGCTGACAACATTTGCTGATGACTGCAAACTGGGAGTGGTGATAGAATCTCCAAACGATGTCAACATCCTAAAGAGGGTCTTACACAAACAAATGGCTGCTGCCAATATCATGATCTTAAACTTAATGGAAAAAATGTATTATCATCCCTTTCAGTAAGAGCGATGTTCCTGCTAACTACCACATCAATAACAACACTGTAAGTACGCACTCAGTGGTGAGAGATCTGGGCAGACAGGTTGACAGCAACCTTACCTTTGATCACCATGTCTCCACAGTGGTAAGAAGGGCACTCTATATTGCTCATCCCATAAGTAAGGGCATTGCCTCCACAAAAAAGAAGTTATAACTTCACTGTACTCTTCCTTCATCAGGCCAATGATTGAGTACAATACCCCTTTTGGTACGTACTTTTACAAGCACCTGCAGCAATTGGAGAGACCACAAAGGTTCCTCACAAGGAAAATTCAAGGTCTTCAGCATCTGTCCTATGAGGACCATCTGAAATCACTGTCACTTTATTCTTTTTCATACAGATTGCACAGAAGTGATCTCTGCCTTGCATATAAGGCAATATTTGACACTGCTTTACTGGAAATTATGCATATCTGTAAGTCAAACTGTACACAGGTTATTCACTCTAATGGCCTTAACCTGGTGGACATTAATAGACCCTGCTGGAGGGACAAATTTGTCTCCCAGAAGTTACCACACCTTTGAAACACACTCCCACTTCATGTCAAGCAGAGCACCTCATTGGCCTTATTCAAATGCAATCTGAACAATTGGATGAGGAACCATAAGTTCATCCCAGGGGTTCCACCTATGTCCCTCTTGGACAGGGGTGATAGGTGCTGATCATGGAAATAAGGGTAAAACTTGACTAGACTTGTAAGGACTCTAGGGTCATTTGCCTATTAACCTCCTGTGATCTTATGATCCTATATAATTAAAATTGACTTCTCTGGCCTTGGATGGCCTCCAGACTTCAATAATACTACACACATAAATGTATAAACCAGGACTTTGTCAGATCACGCACACATACATGGTTAACCACTCACTCTGTCATGTGTATTTATATATAATTCATGAGGATGTCTGCCAAGCACTTCTTCTGTGTCAAGGATGAAAAATGATATATGTGGAAGAATATCCTTTGTCCTTTATGCATATATTTGAATACCACATTATACAAATTACTTTTATCAGTGTGTAAAACCATGCAAAATTGTGAAAGGTCATAAAATGTATGCCCCTAATAACTTTTTTCAGAGTTAAATCACCTAACAGTCACTGCAGCAGCAAACCCATAAACTAATATCAGCCATCAGATTAACCTTCCTATTTCAAAAACTGCTTTTCTCTCTGTTTGACACTGTTGCTCTCAGCTTAACATCATGCAGACTTGGTTGGTATGGTTGTTTGGGTATGCGCACTATTACTAAATGTGATAACACAGATTGTTGGGAAAGCACTCTTATCTATTGCTATTTTCCCTGAGTAGTCATGTCTGGAGGTAGAAGGGAAGGTGCTCAGTTGTGGGCTCAAAGGCTTGGTGTTGAGGAGTCCAGAATCTTTATTGGACTCTTTGTAAAGTGCCACAGCCAAAGGCTGTTGCAGGGGGACTATACCGGCTCCCAGTAGAATCTGAGGCATGGCATAATCTGGCCAAGGCTGTCTCCAGTGTGACTGTCATTCCACGCACTGGAGAATAGTGCATGCACCGTTATAATGACCTAAAAAGGCACAAGCAGGATGCACTCATCCAGTGGTTGGATGAGTTTAGGATTGCCGACATTCCACAGTTGTGTAAGTATATAGATAAAGAGAATTTATATTAGATATAAAGCTGCATATAGACAAGACTGGTATGTATACTGTTCTTCCCTTCTTCTCTCCTTTTCATCCTACAGCTAACTAGGAGATAATGGTGAATAGGGAAGCCCATGCTGAGCATTTAGAAAGACTGAGGAAAGAAAAGGAAATGTTTGAAGCATAAGTAATATACAGTACTAGCAAATTAAGAATGTAAATCTAAATTGTAAAATCACACATGCATGCTTCAGTCTGTAGATTAAGCAAACTGCAAGAGTCAATTATAATACTCCATTCAGATGTTGTGGGTTTATATCCCCAGAATACAAATATATCATAAAATTATTTCAGAATATTACATAATAATATTAACAACAGTGGCATACAAGCCATGCTGTTTAATTATTCAGTATTATTTGATCAAGTATATTTGCAATATATGTATATTGTACAGATTGCTTGGAGCAATCATCAGTCATAGTTTGTAGTTGTTAAAAACTATACTTAATATAACAATAAAAAATAAATGCTTTGTATTGTACTAATGTATTGTATGTCACATATGATGGTACTAGGTATCTCCTTTTTTCTCTTACCCCAACACTTATCTGTCTTTTTTATTTTTATATGTGTGGTCACAACATTTTGATGTCATCCATTTCTGACAACTGACAAAATGATTTACAGCACAGGGAGGTAGGCCAACCACTGTGACTCAGCCTGCCCCGCTCCACTGGCTCCTGCACCGAAGTCCAGCACATCTGAGACCCAACCTGGCAGTACTGCCTCTAACACCGCTGCACTACCTGGGCCCCCCCACATCAGGTAGCATTACCCCAGCAGCTGGTACAGTGGTACCCTCTGGGAGTAATGGCAGACATAGGGAGTTTGTCACCCATAAGGAGATGCCAGGCTTGGTGCGTAGGGTTCTGTACAGCACCATTGGTGAACACCTACACTGGATGGAGGGAATGCTGTCTATTATGATTAATAAAAAAGACATCAAGCACTCCAACAGCCAGAGGAGTAAGGTGCAGTCATGACAGTTCTGCAGGTGAAAACTAGATTCTCACTGTCCTCATGTTTGATGGACATGGGCATCTGATGTTTCCTCCCTATCCCAAACATGATTTTCCCCAACCTGTTGTGTTCCACACTGTTCTTGTGTCTTGTCTTGATTTTCCTGTTTGTCTGCACATGCTTTCTCAACTACCTTGCTTACCTGAACCAGAAATACCCACATGCCTTACACAACATTCTCCTCTTGCTGAAGTAAAAAAAAAGCACCTGTCCCACAGTAAATATTGTCCCATACATAGCTCCCCACTTCGCACATATGTCTTCTCAACACACTTGATTTGGTCCAGTTGGCTATACAACATGATTACATTGTTGTTACCCCTGTTTGTTGATGTGACAGTCCAAATTCAACTAATATTCTACACATTTTCATTTTGCACTGTTGAAGAAGTGGATGGCTATAGTTCTTTCCTACCTCCATCCTACACATGCCTATATTGCTTTCCCTTTGCTTGTCCCCCTGCTTGGCCCCTGTTAACCACTTTCCTAACTTCCTAATTTAACACCTTTAATCTGGTCAAAAAATAGAATCATACACCACACACATAAATAAAAACAACCCAGTGAAGCCATTCACTTTTTGCCATCTATGCGTGGAGTTTAGCTTCATGCACCAATGCTGAGCAATGGTGAACGTCTCTTCAATGGTGAGGCTACCTCTGCACAATGCTGTTTAATCATGCTACGCTAATGTAACACACAGTGAAAGTAGAATAAAACAAATGTCATTACACTATGCATATATACAGTAAACTCTCAGTTAACCGGAACTCAAGCAGCCAGAACTCTCAAGCTACCAGAAAAAAAAATTGAAGAAATACAGTACAATATGAACAATTCAGTTTTTCATGTGTTGCATTTTCTGTTTCCACTGCAGAAACATACCTTACATTTTTAGAGTTTTACAGTTTCAAAAAGGAAGATACAGATAAATTCAACCTCTCCCCAACCTGAGAACAAGTCAAACCAAGAAAAGTCAGATCACTAAAATGTCTACACTCACTCCATACTCAAGTCAGTTTGCATCAGATTGCACAGTCTCTCTCCTATCTCTCACACACAGTCTCTTCAGCTTTCATACATGAATTCATTCACTCTTTCTCTCTCTGATCTCTCACATACTTTCGCTTCTGCTTTCATACATGCATTCACTCTCTCTCTCTATTCAGTTCATTCAATTCCTATCCACTCAGCATGGCAATGAAAACTGTTCTGTGTGCCATGCTTTCTTGCAGAAATATAAGTTTAAAATATTATTATTCCAGCCAGGCTTTTAATTACTGTATTTCAATATTAAAATCAAATCACTACAGTGTTTATGGTATGGTATGGTATAGGGTACAGTATTTGTCATGTCTATTTTTAATAGTAACTCTCAAGCAACCAGAAACTACACTTATCCGGCATCTACTAATCCCCATGGGTGCCGGTTAACTGAGAGTTTACTGTATTTAACAGTATTAGATACAGCCAGATTCAAACCCTGGATCATCTGGGCTTAAAATACATAACTCAATGCACATACACCTGCTGCCACAAAGTCAGCTAAGCCACAGTTGTGTTTCTTACACTCAGTACTATCCAAAGTACTGAATACTGTGCCCCTCTGTTTAGCATGTTTGTGCACACCAATAGAAGCAGAGGCCTGCATTTGCTCATCGCTTTACGCTCAAACAGGGAAAGCAGTATATATATATATATATATATATATATATATATATATATATATATATATATATATATATATAGGTCTACCTGATAAGACGGACAAGTCAAAACAATGACAACAAGATGACCGACACCAGAAGACTGACTAAGCAAATACCCGACAAGTTGAAATCCCGACGTCAAAAACACCAACATGCGAAACATGTGTGCTTGCATTTGAGCGCGACTGTGTAAGTGTGTGATATTGACAACTTTTAGTTAGGGTGGTAAGTAAGTGTGTGTGTGATGTGATTAGATAGGGGTTATGTGGGGGTAAGTTAGTGTAGTGATGTGACGAGGCTTAGGTTAAGGTTAGGTTGTTAGGGAGATAGTTGTGTGTAAGTGGTTTAGTGTTTTGGTATTTTGTTTTTAAAAGTGTGTTTGTATTGTGTGTGTGTTTTTTTGTTTTTGTTTTTTTTTTTTTTGTGTTTGTTTGGTGTGTTTTGATGTTTTATGAACTATTTTTTGTTTTGTTTTTGCACTTTCTGTTTTTGTGTGATTTTGTGTGGGTTGTGTTGTGGTATATATTTTATGACACAACATTTCCAACATGAACTATTTATGTACATCATCGTATCTGTTAGACAAGTACTTGTCAAGTCCAAGTAAGAGTTCTTAAATGTGTATCTTACATGTGCAAACACTAAGCCATTGATCATGCAAACCAGATGCTAGGAGGTAAGCTATGGAAAGTGGTTATAAGTGCACATTAGCATGTTGTACTTATGTTTACTGCCCACTTAGCTTTTATCCTATTAAAGTGCATGTAAAATCACAACAAAATGAAAGGCACTTTTTAAGGACAGAAAATATATTTACACTGTAATCATGTGCTCTCTGCACCCAGGCACCTGATACTTATGCATATTTACACTGTAGTGATGTGTTACCTGCACCCAGGCACATGATACTACACATATGTACACTGTAGCCATGTGCTACCTGCACCCAGGTACCTGATATTTACACATATGCCCATTGAAGCCACATGCTACCTGCACCCAAGTACCTGATACTTACACATATGCACAATGAAGCAACCTGCTACCTGCAACCAGGCACTTGATACTTCCACATATTTACACTGTAGCCATGTTTTATACTTTTTGTCTCACTACCTGTTCCCAAATATGCGGTGGTGGTGCTGCGGTAGTGTTGTTTGTTATTAAGCCGCGACGTTGCCCATTTCTTTCTTAGTTTAGAGCGTCTCTGTGTGTTGACATGCATGAATGGGTGTTCCTTCATTGAAGGTTGTGCATTAGGCCTGGCAAGCAAAAAACTACATAAAAAATCATTGCCAATTAGCGGCGGTCTCTGGTTCCCCATTGTGGCTAACTGGGAAAAGAAAAAATCAACTATACTACAGAAATAAAAGAAAAAAATGCTTTGTTACATACCATGAATATCCTTATACTGATGCTAAACACTTATAATTTCTAATAATTGTAGTAATGTGGACAACTGTATGCATGCAGTTTGTAAAGCTGTCTCCTAAAAGTATACTTGCACATTGTAAACAAAACAGCAAATACTACATTTTGCACACTCATAAATCTGAGAACATGCAGAACTTTCATATCTTGATAATTGTACATGGCTAGTTATCCATTTTATACAGGCCTCCTAACATCTTCCCACAAACATTCAATGATTATGTCATCCACTATAAATTGTCCTGCAGCATTGCAAAAGTCAGACTTGTGTTGTGGCACTTTTGTTAAGTATTGACTCCTGTAGTTGGTGTTCCTAGTTAGGTAGGGGTTCTAATCTCACTATGGTTAACTTGTGTGTGTTTGTAGTAAGAAGAGCATAACTGTGTATCCAACAGTAGCCTTAACTACAACTATTTTGATGGGTGTAAATGACTACACATCCACTTCATTTAGGCCTCCCAACATCTTCACTCAAAAGTCCAATGATGATGTCATTCACTCTAAATTGTCCTGCAGAAGTATAAATCTCAGACTTGTGCCCTGGTCCTTCCATTAAGTAACAAGTTCTGCAGTTGGTGCTTTTAGGAAAGTAGGGGTTCTATTCTCAGTACAGTCAATGTGTGTGTGTATGTGTTCACTTTGTTGACATTTGAGAGAGCATTTTACACCACCATGTGGGTCACTGTTATTAACATTTTCTTCTCACAAGACACTGATATCATCACCTATAAAGTGTAATCAGACACTTTAGAAAGCAGGCTTCTGCTGTGGCACTTGTGTTAAGTACTGAGCTTTATAAATAATGAGAATTGGGTTCTATTCTCACTGTAGTGATCTGGTGTGTGTGAGTTCACTTGGGTAACATTTGCTAGAGCATTTTACACCAGCATATGGGGCACTGTTATTGCCATCTTCTTCTCACCAGACAGTCCTGATGTTATCAGCAATAGACTGTTATCAGATCCTCTAAAAAACAGACTTGTGCTGTAGCACTTGTAATAAATATTGTGTTCTTTAAGTAGCTAGTTAGGGCTTCTATTCTCACTGTGGTTAACTGGTGTGTGTGTGTGTGTGTGTGTGTGTGTGTGTGTGTGTGTGTGTGTGTGTGTGTGTGTGTGTGTGTGTGTGTGTGTGTGTGTCTATGTTCACTTGGTTGATATGAAAATGAGCATTTTACATCAGCATATGGGACACTGATATTGCCATCTTCTTCTCACAGACAGTGCTGATGTCATCAGCTATAGATTGTTGTCAGACACTCCAAAAACTAGATTTGTGATGTGGCACTTTTATTAAGTACTGTGCTCTGATAATAGTTAAGTAGGGGTACTATTCTCACTGTGGTTAACTGGTGTGTGTGTGTGTGTGTGTGTGTGTGTGTGTGTGTGTGTGTGTGTGTGTGTGTGTTCACTTGGTTAATATTCTAAAGAATATTTTATACCAACATATGGAACACTGCTATTACCACCTTCTTCTCACCAGACAGTACTGATGTTGTCAGCTACAGAGTGTTGTCAGACCCTCTAAAAAACAGACTTGTGCTGTGGTGCTTGCGTTAAGTACTGTCTTCAGTAAATTATTAGGCATGGGTTTTATTCTCACTGTAGTTAATTGGGGTGTATGTGTTCAATTGGTTGATATTTGAGACAGCCTTGTACACCAGCATGTGGGACACTGCTATTACAATTAATTCTCACCAGACACTGCTGATGTCATCAGCTATAAAGTGTTGTTGGACACTATATGTAAAAGCTGGACTTGTGCTCTGGTACTTGTGTTAAGCACTGTGCTTTGTAAATAGGTAGGAGCTCTGTGGTCAACTGGTGTGTGTGTGTGTGTGTGTGTGTGTGTGTGTGTGTGTGTGTGTGTGTGTGTGTGTGTGTGTGTGTGTGTGTGTGTGTGTGTGTGTGTGTGTGTGTGTCTGTGTTCAGTTGTTTGACATTTGAGAAAGCATTTTACACCAGAATGTGGGACATTGCTATTACCATTTTCTTCTCATAAGACATTGCTGATGTCATCAGCTATGAAGTGTTGTCAGACAGTCTAAATGCCAGACTTGTGTGGTGCTTGCATTAAGTACTGTGCTTTGGAAATGCATAGGTAGGGGTTCTATTGTCACTACCGTTAACTATGTGTGCATTCAGCAATCACTAGAGTGAAAATTTTAGAACAAAATGTGAGTCCACAGCTGTGTCAGATGCTCACCCGGACATCTTTCTGTAGCATACAGTGATCATGTCAACCTGTATAACATGCACTCTGAGAGTAATGAAGACAAATCTGTGTTGTGGCAGTACCACTAACTAATGTGTTTGCAAGCTACTTTACCTACACATAAAGGGGTTCCAGTCTGACAGCAGGCAACTTGAGTGTCTATACATACAAATATCACTTTTGAGATGAATTTCCACAGGGATGTGACTCCACATCCATGCCTTATACTCCTCCCAACATGTCCTCTTCAGCATACAATGATGCTATTATACTCTATAAAGTGCAACATAACAGTGTTAACAGTTAGACATATGTAGTGCTGCTACTGTGACATTGCATGCCATTCATCCTCTATACCTACACAGGTGTATTGTTCAAATCAGACTCAGTCTACTGATGTTTGTGTGGTTGGTGGTACATCATGGACATTGTATGACCTTTGGAATTGCTCTTCATTTCACTACAAAGGGGGGAAACTGTCACATAGCCCCATGTATACACTATCCTCCTTTTTCCTATGGCCACATGACATCCTTATGACAGAGGAGTGGAGGATGTTGTCATGTCAAATATGCATACACACATCATGAAACAGAGTCCTTCCATTAGCCTCTGAAAGCCATCTCCAGACCACTGCATGTGCAATAGATAATTCTGTTATGATGTGGTGCACATGTCCCATATAGACAGTGGCAGGATGGAATGCAATCCAACAAATATACACATATGCACAACAGTCTTACTGTCTTCCATAATATAGATATAAAGATATTTTTAAATGGTCTACAAATAGCTATGATTTCATGTGATGTTGGCTGTCAGCCTAATAACATCCTATGACCCTATGAACAGCAGACATGTCAATGTTGCTGTCATTGACATGTGCTGCATTGAGGTGTGGATGTACAGTATGGATACAAGAGGTTATTAGGTTCTGTGTTGTGAGCTAATGTAGTGATGACCATTGCTGTCATTGCAGTACATGCTCCTTCTATAACAGCCTCCTGAAAACTGTTGAAATGGAACGATACACTTTTATGTATATTGCTGTCTTATTAGGACATGTGCTGTTGTAGTGGAACTGATCAACCTTCTACACAGTTGACATTTTTCCATCACAGTGATGCTTGCAGTATGCCACAGGTGTGCATGTGTCTACAAATCATCATTGAATGTTCTGTGGCAGACATCAATATAAATTCATATATTGATTACATGGTCACATAAGTCTTGTTTCATACATGTGTTGTTATGCTGTGATATACACAAACAATGCATCACATGTTTGGATTCAATTGCAACATTGTGAAATACTTTGTATATGCAGCTGTGTTGCTGCACCCAAGGATTACAGAGGTGGCTGGCAGAAAATATTATGCATGAGCCACAAACAACTGATCTCTAATGTGTCCTGGTATGGCATCAGGCCTATCAAACATAACTTGCCCATGAAATGCACACAGTCATATGTTGTGCAATTGATGTAAGTACATGACATTGTTACACTCGTATGACTATTTGCATTATACCAGTGTGTAGAATGTGATGAATGACCAAGGTTGTATTTGGATGTCTTTTCACAAATCATTTATTCCGATAAATATGAAATGCTAAGGGGAGTATACAACTAAGCAGAGATATGTATGTAGATGCCAACGGACATACCAAACTGGAGGAAATAGACAATCCACTAGATGACAGTTAGTCTCACGTGTCACCACCCTATCACCACTGGCCATCAGACAAAGTATACATGCAAGCATTACTCAGTTTTATTTCTAAGGAGGGAAGCTCATATGTGCACTGTCTGTAACTAATAATGCAGAATAAATGGGCCCTTACAGTATCAAAAGTTGCCCATAGCATGTCTGAAAACATGACCTACCACACACAGGTGAATTCATACTTCAACACAGCTTCAAGACAGCCTATGTTCCTGTAGAAGGGTGTACATCAACATGCATCCTTCTGACTTGGGGTGACCATCAGCTGATGCATGAAGTTATAAATCCATGCTGCCTCTCCTCATCTGTGAGTTAGACCAATGAGTCATTATAGACCTTCTTTACAAGGGCAAATATAATATTCTGACTGAGTACCAAAACTATGTCTGATTTGTTCAGGCTACATCATGCCTGTTACATCTGTTAGATGTTCTCAAGATGGTCAGCAAGGGCATGGATGATGACAACACCATCATCCTGTGTAACTTGACCTGGCCAAGGCATCTGGCACAAATCTACACTCAGATATCATTGTGAAACTGTCTCAAGTGTCCATAAACACCTACATCACCATGTGAGTAAACCACCGGATCACACATGTGATAGATAAATATGTTAAAGTGTGTGAAGTAACATATTATGTAAATTCCCTGGAGCAGGTCTGTACCACAGGACACTATGCTAGGCCTTTTCCTGTTCATTTTGTAAGTTCAAGATGTCAAGACTGACTTACACATCCTTTGTCCAACCAGCATTGTGGATGGCTGCAAAGTGTGGAGAATCACGTAATCAAAGTGTACTAATGGTATACTACAGAGAGTATCAACACCCACAAATGATTGCTACCACAGCAGTGGAGACACAGTAGACAATCAAATTTCAAGGATGGATTAGTTCTGTTATAAAAACAACTACACAAGCTAAAAATAATATAGACAGTACACCATTATGAATGGACCAAGTGGTATGTGACCTGTGTACTCAGGTAGATGGTATGTGGGATGTCCACCAGCATGTGCCAAGGTGGTGACAAATCCTTTGTATGTAGCTCAATTTCTGAGTCTGCTCATGATATCTGCATCAAAGGGCATTATACTTCCATAGTTCTCAGCCCTCATAACACCAATAACTGAATGCAATGCAACCTTTTTCATGTAACTCCCAACATATCTTTCAGGGATGACTTACTCAAGTGCACCACATTTTCTACAGTGAGCTCCCACACATCTTATTGGCCATAGCTAAGTATTATTTTTGGTGCATAACCATTAGGGGTTGATGGTGCAGAACCCCCTTCTAGGTGTTATACAAGATGCATGTGCAATATGTGTTCCTTTGTGGCACACAGTAAATACATAAATATTTTAAAACAGCGATGGCATGAGTTACATTTGTGACACTGTGGATGATTCCCTTTATAGATTTCTGGCAAAACATGACAGCTGTACAAGTGTGTTCTGTCAGATGCACATATAGTCACTCACAATCACAAGTGTTATGTCATTGACACAGATTAATGGTGGTATTATTCTGATTATTGCCCATGAATGTGTATGCATCTGTCTACTATTTTCCATGATCCTGCTAATTTGTGTCCCACTTGGGTGAGACCTATGCCAACTTTATGCATCGCCACTTAGCTAGGGTTAAACTATTCCTGGTGCCATAAAGTCTGTTCTTCAAATTTTCCCTAAGAACTAGCCAGTGTTTTAGTTTTAGCACTCACATCTGTTTCTTTGAGCTCAGCACTTGTTCAGAACTCATTGTAAGCACTAAATAACCTACAGATTAATGCAGCACTCAACTTTCCTCACTTGTCTAGAGGAAAACAGTTTTTAGTACTTAATAAATAAGCACCAATCCAGGCATGTCTAAAGGTCAGCTCCCTGTGTTTTCTCCTGTTTACCTGATGAATCTGGGCATCTTGGGGCAATGCAGCAATTGCCTTATTTATTTATTTTACATTTGCTGACCAGGCTAGTCTAACTGGATATATGTCCATTTTCAGTAGATGCCCGGGGAGAAAAGCTCCAGCATAAACAGTTAAAACGTTAACAATTTATAAAAAGGACATGTATATTAAAATTACAGTACAGAGGTAGCATTGTTTATATGAATAAATATAATAATACAAATTATGGATTATAGACAATATACAAAGGTTTGCTAGGGGAAAAGTAAAGAACAATTATTAGACCACAAAAACAGAGCAGGTATAAAGAGAAAAAGCGTTGGTTTGTATGCTTAGGTTAGCGTGTGGGGATGGGATTTGAGCAGGAGGGGCATGGAATTTCAGTCTGGGTTAGAACAAGGACAGAGCCACTGGGTTTTAAGATGTTCTTTGATATGTTTTTTGAATAGAGTAGTGGAAGCTAGGGTAGATAGTTCAGAAGGGAGCAGATTCCATTTTTTTCATATAGTATTACAGAAAAGAGAGTCACCTGCTTTGTTGTTGGATTTAACTAAGGATACCAGATGTTTATTGGCAGAACGTAGTGTAGACATATTTTTGTATGGTGAATAAGAACTGTGAGGATAGGGGTATTATTGGGATAGTGCAGGATTTTATGGGTAATAAGTAGTTGTTTACTGAGTATAAGGTTCTGTATTTCTAGCCATCTAAGTTGTCTAAGGTTAAGGCAGTGGTGAGTTTTAAAGGGAGAGCATGTGATAAATCTAGCAATGCTATTATAACATGTAGAAAGTTTTGAGAGTTGTTTTTAGATAAGTTAGTATATATGGCAGAGGCATAAAAGAGGGTAGAGATGAGGTGGGTCTGGGCAATAGTCTTCCTGGCTAAGGGGATAAGGAATGGTTTAATTCTATAGAGGGAACCAAGTTTTTTGTTAACAGACTTTATGGTGGAGTTAATATGGTCATCATAGTTAAGGTGATTGTCAATTGTAACTCCTAATAGCTGGATGGCAGTATCTGGGGTTATGTTGGTGGCATTATTAGAGGCAATGGTAAAGAATGGATTTGGTGATTTATGAGTTGGTGTAAAAAGGAGTAGTTTTGTTTTTTTGGGATTAAGGAGGAGGCAGTGTTGCATAAACCAGTTTTCAACACTTTGGAATACATTTTGGGTAATTGACTGGAGGGAGGCTAGATTCTTAGAAGTACAGATTAAGGTAGAGTCATCTGCATATTGGATGCAGGTGGCTTGGGGTGTGTTCAAGTGAAGGTCATTGATGAATAAGGAAAAGAGAAGGGGACCTAAAATAGAGCCTTGTGGGGCTCCAATATTTATGGGATGTAATGATGACAGATTGTCTTCCCAAAGTATTGCTTGTTGTCTATTTTGAAGGTAAACCCTAAACTATTGTAATGTTTGTGGGTTAAGAGAATAGGAATTTAGTTTGTCTAGAAGTAAGTTATGGTTGACCATGTCAAAGGCTTTTGACAAGTCAATAAATATTGCAGCAGAGAAGGAGTTGTTCCGATTTTTATTTATAGAGTCAGTGAAGGAGAGTAGGGCAGTTGTAGTGCTGTAGAATGGTCTAAAGCCATGCTGGCAGTTTGCTAGTAGGTTGTCTTGCAGTAGGTGATTAAGTAGAGTCAGTGAATGAGAGTAGGGCAGTTGTAGTGCTGTGGAATGGTCTAAAGCCATGCTGGCAGTTTGCTAGTAGGTTGTTTTGTAGTAGGTGGTTAAGTAGAGTCAGTGAAGGAGAGTAGTGCAGTTGTAGTGCGGTGGAATGGTCTAAAGCCATGCTGGCAGTTTGTAGTAGGTGGTTAAGTAGTTGTTTGTGAATAAGTTTTTCCATTATCTTAGATAATAGAGAGAGTAAGGCAATAGGTTGAAAGCTAGAGAGTTCAGTGGAAGACCCACCTTTATGAAGAGGGATGATATGGGCAACTTTCCAGATGGTTGGAATTTTAGCTTCAGAAATAGTTCTATTATTGAGGATAGATATGGGGTGACATAAAGCCTTTGCAGCAATTTGAAGGTATTCTGATGGGAGATGGTCAGCAGATGGTGTACATGGTTTTAGTTTTCTAAGTAATTTGTAGATAAGAGATGTACTTACAGGTTGTAGGTGAAAGGTAGGAGTAGAAGAGTTGGGAGTATTTGGTAGGGGAGTAGAAGAGGGAGGTAAAGAAATGGCTAGGTTTTGTATGGCTTCAGTAAAGTAGTTGTTAAAGGTATCAGGAATTTGATTGGAATTATTATGATTGAAACCTGATGGGATAGGAGTAGTAGGGTTTCCTGGCTGAAGAAGTTTGTTTATCCCTGACCAAGATTTTTGTGGGGTATATTCTGTGGATTGTTGGAGGTGTAGGTAGTAGTCTTTTTTGTCTCTAAGGGTGTCTTTTTTGGTAGCATTTCTTAGCTGTTTATAGAGGAGGTGATCAGATGGACATTTGGTAGCTCTCCATTTGGTCCAGATTTTATTTCTGAGGAGCATTTTTTGCTTTGTTTTTTCAGACAGTGTTCACGTACAACCCTCTCCTCCTACCACCCAACACTACTACCTGTGAGAGATTCACTTATATAGCCAAACTGGAAGCAAAGCTCTCTTCACCCAAGACTGGACTAGACAGTCAGGAGAAGAAGGTAAACACTTGCACCACACCACACTCATCACATAGTCCCTCAAAACCTGCACCACCAAAACACACACATAGCAACACAAAACACACACCTACTTTGCGGAGGCTCTCAAAAAAAATCTGCCCAAGCAACAGAGATCTCAAAAGCAGAAATGCATGCAACCTCCACCACCAAACACAACCCAAATGACACATAGCCCAGAAACTCAGTGTGCCACTCAACCACAGCCCTTAAGGCATAACAACGTACCCAACACTCTAGTCATAGGTGACTCTATAGTCAGGCACACTGATGTTCCACTCATGTGGCTAAAAAAGGAGAATGTTACTGTCAGCTGCCTGTCAGGTGCCAGGATTCACCACATAATGCATGCACTTGGGTCATTCCACAACAAGTACAAATATGACTCTGTCATTGTCCATGTTGGTGTGAATGACCTGAGATGTACCTCCCTGGACTACATGAAAAGAGACATGGAGGAGCTCTCTGATTTTGTAGCCCAGACAGGTTTGACCCTAGCCCTGAGTAGCATCCTGCCATCACCCAGAATGATACCACAGTACAAGGAAAAAATGACTGACTTCAACAATTGGCTTCTGGTGTCATTCTAAGGTGATCCAGTATCTGTCTGCCTGGCTTAACTTGATCGACAGACCATGATGCTTTGCCAGAGATGGCTTGCACTTGTCGCCCTTTGGGATTCCGGATACTGGCTAAGGCTCTTGCCACCCCTATAGTGCCTTTTTTAAGCAAGGTTCAAATGACAAATTCACCACCGTAACAGGTACAAGAAAGCAAAATCTAAGGGTAGTACTACTCAATGCTAGACATCTAAACCTCAAAATGCATTCACTTGAGGCACTCCTTAAAATGGAGAACACCCACATCTGTGCAGTAACAGAGACCTGGTTCAAGGCTCTAGAAAGCACCCCTGCATTACCAGGCTATAATTCATACCACACCTTTCAGCCACCTAAGCTGGATGAAACACTAAAGGTGGAGGCGTGTCCATATTCATTGAGAATATCCACACATCCAGGCTAGTTGCTCAGCATAATGCATCCGAGATTATCCAAGGGCAACTAACTCTTGTCAAGACTGCAATCCAAATTGTAACTTGCTAAAGATCCAGCACCATGTCTCATGACTCCCACTCATCATTTCTTGATACACTGGAAAATATTACGGTACAACCCAACACCCTAATAATGGGTGATTTCAACTACCCCACCATTAACTGAGAAAACTACTCATGTACCAACTCTTTTGCTCAACATTTTCTGGAATTCAAAAATTCCAATGCCTTGGATCAACTTATGCACACCCCCACCAGGGGCAGCAATATCCTAGACCTGGTCATTACCAATATGGGCGACCGGTGTTCCTCACCAGAGGTCAATTCCTCATTGGTCAGATCTGACCACAAGCTAATCACCCTAGACATCCACATCCTGCCCCCACCCCCTCATTGGGAAAGCCACTGTAAAAAGTTTCTCCAAAGCCAACTTCACGCTTTTTAAGACAGAAGTGGCAAACTTCATGACAACCATGCAGACGGACAATAGAGGTATGACTGCTGAATCCTACACAAATGCACTTTATATATAAGCACTTATAAGAGTGCATGGATCATGATATCCCCAACCGAACCAAGATGCTATCCTCTAAAAAAAGGAAGCCAATCTGGTGGTCCCCTGCCATAAACAAACTCTACAACAGAAGAAAGAAACTGTTGCAAAAAAAGAGTAAAATCCCATGACCGGAAGAACTCCCTGGTCAGCCTCAGTAAGAAGCTGAGATCCCTCATAAAATCCTCCAAAGCTAGTTATGAAAACCAAATTGCCACTGATTCTAAAGACAACCACAACACATTCTATAGCTATGTCAAGAATCTCAATGCCAACACTCAGATCTGCTCTGAGTTACAGTACAATGGCACTAAATATACAGAACCAACTGATATTGCCAACATCCTGGCAGATGGGTTCAGTGCTAACTTTACCCCCACATCACTCCCTAAAAGGCCCATCTTTATACTAGAAGAATACAAAGTTCCTGTAATCACGGCTGCACGGGTAAAAACTATACTCTCCAAAGCTAAGAACACAGCATCCATGGGACCTGACAACATCCCAGGCTGCGTTCCATATGAACTACAGAATGAACTGACACCCCACCTAAGCACCATGTTCAATCATAGCCTCACCTCAGGCTTTGTGCCACTGAATGGCGCACAGAGACGGTTATCCCACTCCACAAAGGGTGAGCCACCATGGACCCCGGGAACTTCTGCCCCATTAGCCTAACGAGCCTGGTCTGCTAGGCTATGGAATGTATCAACACGGAACTTATAAACAAAGACATTGGTAACCTTCATACTCTGGACCCCACTCAGTTCGGGTTTGTAAAAGGCAGATCATGTCACCTAAACCTAACTGACTTCTTTGAAGCAGTCACCAAAGCCATAGGCAAGGGTGAGGTGGTTCACGCAGCCTATCTAGATCTCGCCAAGGCTTTTAACACCATCCCCCACTCTGAAATTATAGATAAACTCACTAAACTAGGTATAAATTCCTATGTCACAAGATGGGTTGCCAACTGGCTCACTGATAAAACCCACACTGTAAAAGTAGCAGACTACAAATCTGACTTCAGACCAGTGGCAAGTGGAGTATCACAGGGTTTAGTCCTGGGTCCTCTCCTGTTTGGTATCTAGAGGCTAACACAGATGGTCTCTGGCTAATGAAGTTCACAGATGACTGCAAACTAGGAGCCATAACTGAAACTCCTAATGATGTGGACATCCTACAAAAGGGCCTCACTGAGACAGATGCCTGGTATCAAAGCCATGGCCTCAAGCTCAATGCCAAAAAGTGCATTGTCATCCCCTTTGGTAAAAACTCTGTACCCATGAGCTACTCATAAGTGATAGTCTACTTAACACTGAAAGTGTGATAAGAGACCGTGGGACACAGGTGGACAGTGGTCTCTCCTTTGATAATCACATTACCACAGTAGTCAGGAAATCCTTTTATGTGGCACACCTCATCACAAAAGGTTTCTCATCCAGGAAAAAAAAAAGGTCATTGTTCCCCTCTACTCGTCACTCATTAGACCCATTATAGAGTACAACACCCCTTTTGGTATGTACCTCACAAGACTTCTACAACAATTGGAAAGGCCACAGAAATACCTCACAAAGAGGATTAACAGTCTCAAACAGATGCCCTATGCAGGCCATCTCAAAAAATGCCAGCTTTACTCCATTGCATATCACCTACTCAGAGGCGATCTCTGCCTAACATACAAAACTATGTCAAACCCAGTGCTGTTGGACATGCTCCACTTAAAGAAATCCAAATCCCTATGAGCTACACACTCTATGGACCTAAACCTTGCCACCACAATAAACAGAACATGCTGGAGGGATAGATTCCTGCCCCAGAGACTTCCCATACTCTGGAACAAACTACCTATCTAAATCAAACAAAGCTCATCATTAGTGCTCTTCAAGAAAAATCTTGATGATTGGATGGGAAATAGGTAATTCACCCCGGGGATCACCTCTGTGGCTCTGCTTGACAGGGGTAAAGGAAAATAATTTTCTTGGGTACCTTTTTGGCTAGGCTTGTATAAACCATAGGGCCGATAGCCTAGTACCTAGCTATGAACCTATGAACATTACATTCATATTCAGGCAACTCATTTTGCACTGCCTCACAATAAGCACCTAACCCCTATGGTATATACTATCCTTGATAAATGTCCTCTCCATAGTTCATGTTAAGACACTTAAGTGACAGAATACTCTCTATTGATAGGTCACCTATACAATAACTGTGTGATGATATGACTATACCCACACAGGAGGTGTACACAGCATTACGTACTGTATCATGTAGATATGTCAGTAGAGTTCAGGCTACAACTATCTTGTCTTTGTTGTGTATGTACATTGACATGCCCTCATCTGCTGTACATTGCCATGTTGTACCTTTCCTTTTCCCGTGTTCATTCCTACAAGTCATGTGTGTGGCCATTTTCAATACACACACTATCCTCTGAACAAGTATTTATAATGCAGCCTATGTACTCTTGCAAATCAGTGACAAACAATTTTTCAGTATGCCTAACCACAACTCTCAGTTGTACAGATTTTTGCAGAATGTCTATATTTATGCCTCATATTTTTGATATTTTTTCATAAAATTGTGGTTTTCTGGCCATTTACTGCCAAATCATTAAAAATTGAAGTTAGGAAATAATGACAGACATTTGAGTTTCAGACTTTATATCCTCCATGCTAACACAAAACCTGTTATTCTATCAATTTTATAAGTTTGTAAGAGCAATATTTAAAAATTGTCCCTATTTTTGGTTATTTGTCCACCTTTTATTTATGGCTTTGTCCAGATTTCTTGCTGAAAGAGATTAAGAGGTATGTGCATAACACAGGTTTGCACACTACTCTGCACTGACTACATGGTCGTATAAAGTGTTAGAACTGTATTCATTGCCATACATTAAACCCTGGTAGTCACTGTGGCTGTCAGCGCAATCCCTTAGAACTAATTTGTGTGTAGGTAAATGGGTTTACATCTGCAGGTGTTTGTGTTGCTTTACACAGTTTCCTGACAGGCATCACTGCTGCTGGCCATGAAACCCCACTTATATTCTGCTGCTGATCACACAAACAGAACGTTTAGCCTTAGTGCGAAGCGTACAAGGATGTTATAGAATCCCCAGGCATGTCTTTGTATCCATAAACATTTTGCCTCACTGATTGCTTTTGGTGGTAAGTCGTCTGTGTGTGTGGGGGGATAACTGCAGTCCATTGAAGTACCTGATTGGCCCTCCCTTCATCTCAGTTGTTTTCCAACTACTTTTGCTTCTGAGGCTCCAGATTCAAAATCACTTCTCTGTCCCATGACCCAAGTGAACGCCTCCCCATTCAGCTGCTTCACTCTACGGTAAGGAACATTGCAGTTTTGTATTTCATAAAAAAAATGATCTATTTCATTCTGGTTCAACCTTGTGCTAGAAACAATTACAAATAAGCTTCTACTGTGTTAAATTCTGGCTAAGTGTTGTCTTTCTGCTGTTAATGTGCAGCAAATATATTAGTAAGTTTCTACTGGCATTTTGCTCTAGAATTCAGTGGTAGCACCTAATTTTTGCTTTATGAACTATACAGTCAAAGCAAGTAAGTTTGTATTTTGTTGCAATCTGACTGTTATTTTTTCTTCTTTGCTGCTAATCTTTAGTGTATATATACACACACACACATATATATATATATATATATATATATATATATATATATATATATATATATATATATATATACGTGTTTTTTCCTGGCTTCTACTGAAGGTTTCAATTTTAGTACCTGCTTTTATGTTTTATAAACAGCACAATTACTTGTTAGTCTAGTCAATTGTTAATAATATGAGGCATTTCTACTTGTTAAAAGAGGTGGGTCATTGTGTAGTTTTTTTTCATATATATTAAAAGTCAAGCTGCTTATTCTAAAATACATAAATGTCACATTTACAAACTGTATGTTGTGTAGCAAAGAGTGGGAACTAACTGAGATAGGCGTTCTACCTGTTCTTCAAAAATCTGGAAACCTCCATCTCAGTAATCCCAAACTTGCATATCAGCTTATATCTCTTATTAGTCATTGTATTTTCCTTTTGTCCTCCCAAACTGTGGAAGCCTCCCTTTTACTAATCCCAAAGTTGCATACCTAGACATATCTCCTGTTATCTTCTTTATTTTCTTGTTTAAATGCTATAAAGCAGAAATACACAACTGTGCAATATAGTGCACTACTTATGTTGACCAAAGACTACTTAATGCAGCAGAGTATAGAATAATAGTACATTATTTATCCAGTTCAACCATCAAACCAGCCTAATTATTTTATTTTTTCTTTCTCTCTGTCTCACCCAGTATACTGAGAATATAATGTCTGACAATTGCTGCTGCAAAAGTTAACATAAGCACACTCCAAAAAAGAACTTCTACAGCTGAATTTTACCTCCAGCTGCAAAAGTTCAAAACAAACAATAACATCAGTTAAAACCTCTGTAAGACAGTTTCCAAGACTCAAACTAAACTAAATGTTTTCCCATCACATCTGCATTAGTGTGTTTTGTACTGTAGTGTTGAATCTACTGGAGGGATACCCCCACCCACACCCACAGGCCTTTTGCTGCTGAAGGTAAAGCCAAATTAATACTTTGAGACATTTTATTCTAGTTGTGTAAAATTAAAAGTCCCTGGAAGGTAATAAAAGCCCATAGCAATAAAATTAAATGATGTGACTCATATGAAGTATTTAGAGTTCAAAGACTTTGTCTTTGTATCCATAAACATTCTACCTCAATGATTGTTATTGGTGGTAACCATCTGTGGGGGGAGTAACTGCAGTCTGTTAGAGTACCTGATTGTCTCTCCCCTCATCTCAGTTGTTTCTCTAGCTACTATAGCATCATTTCAAGCCAAAGTCACTGCAATACTGCCTGTTGTAGTTAACATATGTGTGGGCCAAAGCACTCCTTTCAGACCTCACTATACTTAGGCTTCACTGCACTCCCCTACCCAACCCCCAGTTTCCACACACCCCTACTGCAGCTGCACTTATACCTCACTTACTCCACCTCCTCTGCTCATCCTCTTATCCTGCACCTAACTTTCTATCCAGTCACTAACTGTTCTCTTTATACCATCTCCACCCACTTCTGTTCTAAATTCCTTCTCAAATCTCACTCTGCTCTCTTCCCATCAAAACCTATCTATTGTCCACATTATTATCACTGCATATACCCTTACTTCTACATGCTGCAAGATTTTTGCAACAGTAACCATGCTATTTCCCTCCTATATCGCCTTATTCATCCTCTTCCTCTCATTCATAACATCCCCACCAATAATAATAATAAATAAGCACACCTCAACCATTGCTTCATCCTCACAAATCAACCATTTTATTACTAGCTACTAAACAATCTAGTATAAAAAGTCTAGCATTTCCATCTATTCAATGGCTTTCAGGCGACACACTGAACACTAGTAGCTACACCAATGATTAAAGTCAATCATTTTCTGATGGTATTGTAGCATCATCCTTGGAGATGGTACAATGTTGGTCAACGCTGGGCTCACACCAGCCTGTGACACATATTCTGAGAGCTCAATCATGTCCCTTCTTCATATAGTCATTTCAGATCATTTGTACCCACATGGACTATGATGGAGTTATACTGGTACTTGGAGTTTAGTGACCTGAGTGATTGCATGATCTGATGAATCTTGGACCCTGACAGGCAACTAAATGTAGCCTTCTTGTTATCCAGCCTGATGACAGGGACATCTGTGTGTGTCACAATGGAGTCTCCTATGATCAAAATATTGGGTTGTGTAGTATTATGCCTTATAGGCTTTGTAGTTGTGACAGAATAAGATGTGGTTTTATGTATTGTGGTTGGAGTTGTCTTGTTTGTGTGCATACAGAGTTTCTGAGAACTGCATCACAGAGGCCTTTGAGGTTTGGGTAAGTTACAGTACATGTGAGCACCTCTGCATATGTGAGTCTTCGTCTCTGGCCCTTTTTAAGTGCAGTGAGAGTGTGTGTGTGTGTGTGTGTGTGTGTGTGTGTGTGTGTGTGTGTGTGTGTGTGTGTGTGTGTGTGTGTGTGTGTGTGTGTGCATGTCTCTGCCAATCATTCTGACGTCTTTTGTGTCTGTATGTCAGAGTCTAGCCTCCATAGAAATTGTGCAATTACATCTCTCACATTCTGCATTTGTCTCATCAAGAATTAAATGGTTGTCACTGTACATAAAGCAATTGCTACATTGCCACAGGATGTCCATGTCCACCAGGATAGATGCAGAGATAGCCAGAAATGCCTATCCATGGTTGCAGGTCCTAATATGTCCTTTACAAGGGAAAGGAATGGAGGGTGTTTGCAACTATACAAGGGATGGGTGCTTACTTTGTGTAATCTACAGCAAACATATCTGGCGATGCTGACCAGTACCCAAACCAGTTGCTCTTTGAACAGCGAAAGTCTTGAGTGCTGTAATGACATAATCTAGAGTTAACAAAATGCAGCAATGCTGCTCAGTGCACAAACTAGTTGCTTCTTGAGTAGCATGTGACTGTGGCAAATGTCAGAGGTAGTTTTTATAGGGAAAATGCAGCTTCTTATGACTGCATCCATACAAGGTACCTCTAACTAGTGCTGTGCGAAGAACAACATTAGGCAAACACAAGTAGCTTTGGATAACTCAGCCAAGACTCATGCAAATGCAAAGCTTATATAAAAGCAGAAAAATACAAGTTTTAAACTAGGTATGCCCACAGGCCAATCGGAAGAGAACACAATAAGCTTCCCACCAGCAATTCCTATCTCATATATGTGAAAATTGCTGTGACTCACATTAAGTATTTAGAGGTCAAAGACCATGGACTGGATTCAATAAAGGCTACATAGTCTGCTAGAACCAAGTGCATATTGCGCCATGATACACACATGATAGCACACCATTTTGTATTCAGTAAATGGCTCTACACTCCATGAAGAGCCACGCAAGCATGATAAACACAGTAGCATGGTAATTACTGCATAAGCAGCTGAACTGTATGCTAATCAATCAATTTAAGATGGATAAGCTGTTCAACAACCTATAAAGTAACCATGTAGACTCATTGTAGGTTTCCCTTGAGAATTCAAAAACCAATTGGAATAAAGCCACGGAAACCTCTCTACATGGAAACAATGTGCAGATGACTCTACACTTGCTAAGGAGAATGGTCCTGGAAGAAGTTAGGCAAAAGGTAAGGACACGATCAGTACAATTCCAGTAGCACAGGTGGACCAATATTTTTCTCTTTATACGTCCATTGGCAATACTTTTACTGAAGCTTGTCTGACACTGCCACCCAAAGTCCATGTGTAATGAACAAAAATGTGTTGTTAACTTATCAATTTATCAATGGTTTGAACCCTAAAAAAAGATTACAAAATAAAAAAAATGAACTATTATTTTTGCAATAATTTACTACACAATAAAATGTTATAAACTGACATATGTAAGATTACCTGGAAACCATCCTGCACCCCCCCCCCCAATCCAGCTGTCCACAGGCTACTGCAGCTGTTCTCCTTCAGGCTGATGAAATCCTTTCAATATTACCCGCAGGATAAACACCAGACATCTAGTTATTACAATGCAAAGTTAATGTAGTTGTAACATATCACAGCCAAACAAAAAACATGGTTTGATCTAAAACAATGAATAAAAGGAGCAAACTTTAAAAAAAATGTATTTGATCTGGCAGCACACAAATGTACCTGCCCCCCACCCCCAAAACAACAGGCAAATGACAGTTCGTACCAAATAAAGAATATTACAGCAGTCAATTGTTGTAAGTACTCTCCAAAAAAATCTAATAAAATGTGTACACATTTACAATAGAAAAGTAATTTTTGTATGATTCCCAGTCACCTCTCACTGTGTACTCCCCTAGAGATCTGTATGGGCCATCCTAGAAGCCTAACACCCCTGTGTCATTGACAATATAGGCATTTACATTTCACTGAAATAACATTGAAAATTGCAAGAGAAAAAAAGCAGTTGTTACAATAACACTAACGATAAAAATTAATAAGGCTGTTTATCTAAGAAAGTAATATGCCAACAGTGAACTTCTAAGAAGTGCTTACAGATAAAAGTTCGATTTTCTAATATATATATATATATATATATATATATATATATATATATATGTGTGTGAGATCGGCAGCAGCAGCCTCTTTTTTTTCATTTTCTACATGGGGTCTCTCTCGATTCAGTGCCACACTCCTTCCTTCTTTGACACTCATGCCTGACTTTCGCAGATCTTCTTTCCTACAATCCATCCACCTCTTTGCTGGACATCCTCATTTCTTCTTACCTTTTTCCTGTCTGTTCTAAATCTTCTTCACCAGATTGTCTACTTTTTTCTGCACATGTCCGAACCACCATAATCTAATCTCTTTGATCACTTCCACAATTGGAGCTACTTTGGCTTCTGCTCTTATGTCCTCATTTCTTCATCTGTTCCACAGTGTGCATCCTACCACCCTTCTCAGGCACTTCATTTCCATCACCTCTAGCTTATTCATCTGTTCTGCCTTTACTGTCCAGGTTTCTGTACCATACAGCAGTACTTGTTGCACCACTGTCTTGTACACCTTACTTTTCAGCTTCTTTGGCATTCTTCTGTCATAGACTACACCTGAGAGTCTATGCCAGTTTGCTGCAGCTCCTCTGATTCTAGCTTTGACCTCTTCATACAGACTTCGCTTCTCCTCAACCACCCCTCCCAGATACTTGAAGCTGTTTACCTGTTCCACTATCTTCCCTTCTATCTCATTTCTCAGCTTCTTCTGATTTCCCCAATTTGCTGCCATTATCACTGTCTTATCTGTGCTTATTTTCATCCCTCTGCAGAAACATACCTTACATTTTTAGAGTTTTACAGTTTCAGAAAGGAAGATACAGATAAATTCAATCTCTCCCCAACCTGAGAACAAGTCAAACCAAACAAAGTCATATCACTAAAATGCCTATACTCACTCCATACTCATTCAGTCAGTTTGCATCAGATTGCACATTTTCTCTTCTATCTCTCACACACATTCTCTTCAGCTTTCATACATGGATTCACCCACTCTTTCTCTTTATCTCTCACATACTTTCACTTCTGCTTTCATACATGCATTCACTCTCTCTCTCTCTCTCTCTCTCTCTGTTCAATTCATTCAATTCCTATTCACTCAGCATGGCATTGAAAACTGTTCTGTGTGCCATGCTTTCTAGCAGAAATGTAAGTTTAAAATATTATTATACCAGCCAGGCTCTTAATTACTGTATTTCAATATTGGATAAAAGATAAACTGCAGGATACACCATGAAGAGTCCAGATTTTAGTTACCATCCAACTTTATTCAATAAAACCAGGAGATAAGCGCTTTCGCGTGCTCCATGCACGCTTCATCAGATCTAACTAATGACAACTCTTATTCTCTTTTTATAGTTAAAATACAAACTTAATTAGTCCAATTGAACTAATTATACAATTGGGAAAATGGAAAAGTTAAAGTGATGGTGTGCATTTAAACAAATCAACAGATTTCAGTTACGCGTTCGTAACCCATATATATTAGAACGCATCAATCACTAATGACCTCGTATATCTAACATTTATTTATGTATCTACTGAAAAATGGCTGTTCAACTAATAATAAGACTAAATGTTTTATCTCATGCATTTGAATATTCCCAATTTTAACGATAAATATAAAAATAATAAAAACGATCCAGGAAAATTACATCTGGAATCAAGCATAAAAATATATAAAAAGCATCCATATTGTATGCACATTCATAAGCATTCAACATAATGCTTCCACTTCATGGTAACTGTTAATAAATTATTACTAATAAATCTGAAAACATTGTAGAATGCAAAATGATAACATGGATACAAATGAAATAAACTACTGTGTACTGTATCAAGCATGTCTACCGTCTATTATAATTAATATACCCCATGTTATATTTAAGTGAATAAATAAATAGATATAATTAAATGAGCATGCATAAACTGTAACATTGGTATAACATAAACAAAAACTGTGATCTTATTAATGAAACATCACTTATAAAAACATATAAATGAAAAAAGTATTCCCGTAACAGACTCAATGAAGGCTGTCCCAAAAACGTCACCAAAGTGCCAGTTCAACAAATCAGACTCTTCAGTCCAAAGATATATTTCCACAAGATTTAATGAACGAAAAACATTAAATCTTGTGGAAATATATCTTTGGACTGAAGAGTCTGATTTGTTGAACTGGCACTTTGGTGACGTTTTTGGGACAGCCTTCATTGAGTCTGTTACGGGAATACTTTTTTCATTTATCAGTTCTTTCTTCCCGTTGTCCATTTGTGTTTTATTAGCTACTTATAAAAACATATAACTACATGACTCAAGTATATCTAATGACATTTTCAATCTCATCATGAGTAAAATTATAAATAAATGATGATAAATAAATAAATATATATATCTCATGATTATAAAAGAAATTTGAGCACTTCATGAGATATTAAATACCAATGCAAATACCTGGAAAATACCTGGAAAATATATACATATGGTAATAAAATAATCTGTAATCTATCTCTTAAGATAAATATATGTCCTATAGCCAACCATACCAATTCAAATATAAACTATGCAAATGAAATAGTGTGTATCACAACTCACATTACCATAAAATATGGCCATTCCAGGGTCACTTTCAATTGTTGTTTTCTAAAATAGGTTTTAAAGATATGTAATTGTTAAGGCCTGGGTCTATGTGTGCCCCCGTTCTGAATATCCATTCAAGCTCCAAATGGGCTAAATAGTTCAGGCTATCTCCCATTCTTGAACTTTGCTTGGCAACTTGTAAAACCCTAAACCTAAAACCATGAGTAGGGTTCAAATTAATGTGTCTCACTAGGGCATTCAGTTCGTTTTTCTTTCTGATGTCATAGATATGGTTATATATCCGTTCTCTAAATTTCCTTTTTGTAAGCCCTATACAAAAGGCGTCACATTGTACACACGTTGCCATGTAAATTAAATTCATGGTGTCACAATTTGCAAAGAAATGAGGTTCATATCTAAAAAAACCTTGTGGATGTTGATAGATTTGTGTGACAGTAATGTACTGACACATATTGCATTTTTTGCAAGGAAAGCTACCCCTTAAAAAGCCTTCAGTGGTAGGATTGGATTTCAGTTTGTTGGAATTGAAACTAAAAATGGCCTTCAAATTGCCACAAGTACGGAATACAAATAAAGGTTTGTTCCCAACTATGTTCTTAAGGGCACCCTCCATGGTCAACACGTTCCAATGTCTATTTACAATTTTTCTAAGTTCAGCATTATCGTTAGTATATTTCATCATGAATCTCACCCTATTCTCATAATGAGCTTCTTGTCTGTAGGATGGGATTTGTATCTTTTGTTTGGTATATTTTGCATCAGATACACATGATTCATGTGATTGTAAACTGTTAGTCACAGTGCTTATGACCTAATTTTTTATCTCTCTAACCAGACCAGGGGTGTAATCCCTCTCGAGAAATAGATTCTCCATGACGTCAGCCTCTTTTAATAGCATCTCTGAATCTTTACATAATTTGGTTAGCCTGACAAACTGACTCTTTACTACACCCGCAAATATGTGTCTAGGGTGCATGCTGTTAAAATTTAGTAGAGCATTTTTCCAACACGGTTTCCTGTATAATCTGGATGTCATCCCGTGTTCGTTGTTAAAATGCAAATTCACATCTAAAAAGTCAATGTTGTCAGTTGAATATTCTGCCGTGAATCTTAGAAACTCAGTGGTGGACTCTAAGTAACCTAGAAAATCCTGAAATTCTAACTTGGTACCTGACCACACAATAACCACATCATCCACAAACCTCCTATATAAATGAATCTTACTAATCCAAGTGCTGTTAAATAAATGTTGTTGTTCCCAGAAATGCAAGACCAGATTGGCATAAGTGTTCGCACATGGGGTGCCCATAGCGACACCCCATGTCTGTAGATAATGCTTTCGGTTGAACATAAACACATTGTTGTATAGAACTAATTCCAACAATTGACAAAGCAAAATCTGTCTATCTACACTGAATGTACTTTCGTTGACCATTAATTCCCTAATGGCCTGTATGCCATATTCGTTAGGTATGCATGTAAACAAATTACGTACATCGTGTCACTAGAAGTACCTCCTCTAATTTCATTAAATTGCTCTGCATTAATTGTAAATCATGTAGTAGTTGGTAAGTATCACTCAAGATGGTAGGAATAGTTTCCACCAACGATCTTAACATTTTTTCTATAAATACTGAAATGTTATAGGTAGCCCAGCCTCTCCCAGAAATGATGGGACGCATGGGGATAGGGAATGCCTTTTTGTGTATTTTTGGCAAACCCTTCAGACATGGTATAAGTGGGTTCTTAATGTGCAGGAACTCATATGTCTCACTACTGATTTGCCTGCACATTAACATAAATTGTCATGTATATTGTTAATTATGGCTTTCACATCATCTACTAGTAGTTGTATTTCAATATTAAAATCAAATCACTACAGTGTTTATGGTATGGTATGATATAATATATGGTACAGTATTTGTCAGGTCTATTTTTAATAGTAACCTCAAGCAACCAGAATCTACACGTATCCTGCATCTACCAATCCCCATGGGTGCTGGTCAACTGAGAGTTTACTGTATTTAACAGTATTAGATACAACTGGATTCAATCCCTGTATCATCTGGGCTTAAAATACATAACTCAATGCACATACACCTGCTGCCACAAAGTCAGCTAAGCCACAGTTGTGTTTCTTACACTCAGTACTATCCAAAGTACTGAACACTATGCCCCTCTGTTTAGCATGTTTGTGCACAGGTAAGCACACCAATAGAAGCAAATGCCTGCATTTTCTCATCGCTTTATGCTCAAACAGGGAAAGCAGTATATATGTATATATATATATATATATATATATATATATATATATATATATATATATATATATATATATATATATATATATATATATATATATATATATATATATATATATATATATATATATATATATATATATATATATATA